>NC_143023.1:49916366-50070532 GCF_057628025.1 Oncorhynchus mykiss | reverse complement strand
GTCATCATGCCAGGTAGTCCTGAGGCATGGTCCTAGGGCTCAGGTCCTCTGAGAGAGAGAAAGAAAGAAAGAGAGAATTAGAAAGAGCATACTTAAATTCACACAGGACACCGGATAAGACAGGAGAAGTACTCCAGATATAACAAACTGACCCTAGCCCCCCGACACATAAACAAATGCAGCATAAATACTGGAGCCTGAGACAGAAGGGGCCAGGAGACACTGTGGCCCCATCCGATGATACCCCCAGACAGGGCCAAACAGGAAGGATATAACCCCACCCACTTTGCCAAAGCACAGCCCCCACACCACTAGAGGGATATCTTCAACCACCAACTTACCATCCTGAGACAAGGCCGAGTATAGCCCACAAAGATCTCCGCCACGGCACAACCCAAGGGGGGGGCGCCAACCCAGACAGGAAGATCACATCAGTGACTCAACCCACTCAAGTGACGCACCCCTCCTAGGGACGGCATGAAAGAGCACCAGTAAGCCAGAGCCCCTGTAATAGGGTTAGAGGCTGAGAATTCCAGTGGAAAGAGGGGAACCGGCCAGGCAGAGACAGCAAGGGTGGTTCATTGCTCCAGAGCCTTTCCGTTCACCTTCACACTCCTGGGCCAGACTACACTCAATCATATGACCCACTGAAGAGATGAGTCTTCAGTAAAGACTTAAAGGTTGAGACCGAGTCTGCGTCTCTCACATGGGTAGGCAGACCATTCACAAAAAATGTAGCTAAATAGGAGAAAGCCCTGCCTCCAGCTTTTTGCTTAGAAATTCTAGGGACAATTAGGAGGCCTGCGTCTTGTGACCGTAGCGTACGTGTAGGTATGTACGGCAGGACCAAATCAGAGAGATAGGTAGGAGCAAGCCCATGTAATGCTTTGTAGGTTAGCAGTAAAACCTTGAAATCAGCCGTTGCCTTAACATGAAGCCAGTGTAGGGAGGCTAGCACTGGAGTAATATGATCAAATTTTCTGGTTCTAGTCAGGATTCTAGCAGCCATATTTAGCACTAACTGAAGTTTATTTAGAGCTTTTTCCGGAAAGTAGAGCATTGCAGTACCTAGAACCTAGAAGTAACAAAATAATGGATACATTTTTCTGTATCATTTTTGCACAGAAAGTTTCTGATTTTTGCAATGTAACGCCGAGGTCCTTCACATTTTTATTTGAGACGACTGTACAACCATTAATATTAATGGTTGATCAGCTCCCTAATGATCAGCTCCTTTTGTTGGTAGTGTTCACATTTTGTGATAATCGGTCAGGGACCCTTGGTCTTGTCACTCCGAGCTCCAAGTCTGTGCACTCGGTGGAAAGCCACTTTGTTTATGGTCTATAGAGGAAGTTTCAAGGCGGATTTAGGTAGAGTGCTTGCTGCGTTGGTTGGACTATTATGATCCCTGGACCTGGGAACCTAGTTCCCAAATGGCTGCCTGCTGCTCCAAAGCCCGAGAGCTAGACTGTCCCTTTTTATAATTACTTCAATATAATATACATTCATACCATTCTCATTCTCCAAGTGGAAATGTTGTTTGGATAGCTCAGAAACTGCACAACACTTGTGATAAATGGTTTGGTTTGGTTTATTTAATTGCATTTACTAGTTTCCTGTCAATGTCTTTGTTGTTTTTGTTTGGAGAGCACGTGTCCAGTTTGTCTGTCATGTTTAATGTTGTGTGAACGTGCACGCTTTAGTGTGCGTAGATATACCTGGCCTGCGCGCCAAGAATAGGTGTGGCCAAATGTACACTACATGACCAAAAGTATGTGGACACATGCTCTTCAAAAATCTCATTCCAAAATCATGGGCATTAATATGGAGTTGGTCCCCCTTTGCTGCTATAACAGCCTCCACTCTTCTGGGACGGCTTTCCACTAGATGTTGGAATTTTGCTGCGGGGACTTGCTTCCATTAAGCCACAAGAATAATAGTGAGGTCATGCACTGATGTTGAGAAATCAGGCCTGGCTCACAGTCGGCGTTCCAATTCATCCCAAAGGTGTTTGATTGGGTTCAGGTCAGTGCTCTGTGCAGGCCAGTCAAGATCTTGACAAACCATTTATGTATGGACCTCACTGTGTGCACAGGGGAATGTTCATGCTGAAACAGGAAAGGGCCTTCCACAAACTGTTGCAACAAAGTTGGAAGCACCGAATCGTCTAGAATGTCATTGTATGCTCTAGCGTTAAGATTTCATTTCAATGGAACTAAGGGTCCTAGTCTGACCCATGAAAAACAGCCCAAGACCATTATTCCTCCTCCATCAAACTTTACAGTTGGAACTATGCATCGGGGCAGGTAGCTTTCTCCTGGCATCCATCAAACACAGATTTGTCCATCAGACTGCCAGATGGCGAAGCGTGCTTCATCACTCCAGAATACCCATTTCATGAAGCTCCCAACGAACAGTTCTTTGCTGACGATACTTCCAGACGGAGTTTGGATCTCGGTAGTGAACCACCGACAGATGATTTTTACGTGCTACTTTCTTTAGCCCTTGGCGGTACGGTTCTGTTTGCTTGTGTGGCCTACCACTTTGCACCTGAGCCGTTGTTGCTCCTAGACATTTCCACTTCACAATAACAGCACTTACAGTTGACCAGGGCAGCTCTAGCAGGGGAGAAATTGGACGAACTGACTTGTTGGAAAGGTGGCATTCTATGACAGTGCCATTCTACTGCCAATGTTTGTGTATGGAGATTGTATGGCTGTGTGCTTGATTTTATACACCTGTCAGCAACGGGTGTGGCTGAAATAGCCAAATCCACTCATTTGAAGGGGTGTCCACATACTTTTGTATATAGGTGTATTTAAGTGCCCATTTGAGGAAGTTCCAGCTAGTTAGTAACGTTTTGGGTAAGGAGAGGCAGCATCTGAGCCTGGTAGACCCCACCAGGAGAGGCTTTTTCTTTTGAATGCCGACATTTTGATGTCAAAACTTTGTAAATAAATATTTGAAACACCAGCGCAGTGTAAATAAATCCAACACTCATTTGCACCTCTACTGTACTTGCATGCCTCCTGCTGAATCTTGTACTTGAATGCCCTTATTTTACGCTGACACAGCGCAGCGGTGATGGGCTACAGATTTCCCGCCAACCAATGGTCTCAGTGGTCTCGGAGTCTCTGAATTTCAACTTTATGTTTATTGTGGTATAGTGTGATATAAGCAGAATTCAATATAATTCCAATGCAAGAACCCCCCAAAATGTAGCTCGCTGATTTCATCTGCCCCCTGGCGCCGGGTCTGACCTGGTGACCGAACAGGCTACCAGCTGGGGGGATAGCTCCAGGGGCCCTTGGGGGTGGGCTGGGCATTCATGGCCGGTTTGGCGGAGACCCAGAGGGGGGGGGGGGGGGGGGGTTGGAGTACCAGACCACCACACAGGCCTGTCTGACACCACAGGGTCGTCAGCCTGCCAGGAGTGGTCAAATCTCCCATCCCTGAAGTTGAACTTTCACCGTTAATAACTGGCACACAAGAGCATGTCTAAACGTGCATTTTCCCATAATCAAATCAGTTTTGGGATAAAGTGTAATATAGAATAAGGTGAGGACAGCAGGGGTGGAGGAGGTGGGGGGAAGGCGTTCCGGGGGGGGACAGGTCCGGTTCGAACGTTGGTAACTGTAGGGTGAGACCCAGAGAGGGGCACTCCATCCAGCCAGCTTCCTGCCCTGACCCACGGAACTTACTCTGCCCCCCAGAAGGAAAGTGTCACTCACCCAGTCACCTACCTCTAGGCCTCAGAAGCCCTCCACTCACTAGAGGCCCAGTAAGCCAGAAAAAAGGGGGAGAGAAAAGCCAACCTCCACAGATGCTGCCTGCTCTGCTCTCCTGAAGGACAGTGTCACACACACCTATTTACATAGGCCTTCTCCCTGGGGTCTACCTGACTTCCAGGCAGGCTCCCACGGACCTGGTGACCTCTTCTACTGTCAAAGCACCCCTGTTTGGTTCTGACTCCTACCTCACCCTCATTGGCTCTCTTTGGGCATCACCCATCACCACGTCCCGGCCAGGGCTCAGCCACCTCCATAACCTCACCCCCAAGGTGAACCTGGGCCCCACACTCAAGCAGCCCTCTCCCGGCCACGAAGAACTCTATTGCTCCGCTGTCAGGGACCACCAGCACCTGGTGACCCAAACGCGCACTGTGCACCTGGTAACCTATAACAGGCTCTGTACACATTGTAACATGCTCTTTTTTCTGTTCATAGAGTCCCAACTCTACGTTCAACAGCCTAAGTCCAACCATGTACTTTGTGACACCCCGCTCCGTTTCCGCGCCAGAGAGGGGCCCTGCCCGAGTCCGGCCGCCCTTGCTCTGACTCTGAGTGCCCAGTCTGGGGGCCCCCGCGTGTACCTGGTGACACTACGACTTCCAGGAAGGCCACAGTGAGTCAGGCCTGACTCTGCCCCCAGGCCTGACTCACAGTCCAAGAGGACGGGCCCACTCTGTTTCTGGTCCCTGCTTCAATGCCTTCCCTCTCCCTGGGCCTGAGAGTCCAGTTTACTCCCTGGAAGCCCAGACCTGCAGGCCTCCACACCTACTCTCCCGTCCCAGTCCAACACCCGTCTCTCTGGGCATCACCCATGACCAAATAACTGTATGTATTTAACAGTGGATGAAGGATGTATTGCTGCCTCGATCAGAGCTCTGGCCTGACTTGGCTTTTTATTTGCAACTCTGCCTAGAAGGCCAGCATCCCGGGGGTCACCTCTTCACTGTTGATGTTGAGACTGGTGTTTTGCGGGTACTATTTAATGAAGCTGCCAGTTGAGGACTTGTGAGCCGTCTGTTTCTCAAACTAGACATTGTAATGTACTTGTCCTCTTGCTCAGTTGTGCATCGGGGCCTCCCACTCCTCTTTCTATTCTGGTTAGGGACAGTTTGCGCTGTTCCGTGAAGGAAGTAGTACACAGCATTGTACGAGATCTTCAGTTTCTTGGCAATTTCTCACATGGAATAGCCTTCAATTCTCAGAGCAAGAATAGACTGATGAATTTCAGAAGAAAGTTATTTGTTTCTGGCCATTTTGAGCCTGTAATCGAACCCACAAATGCTGATGCACCAGATACTCAAGTAGTCTAAAGAAGGCCAGTTGTATTGCTTCATTTATCAGCACAACAGTTTTCAGCTGTGCTAACATAATTGCAAATAGCTTTTCTAATGATAAATTAGCCTTTTAAAATTCTAAACTTGGATTAGCTAACACAACGTGCCATTGGAACACATTAGTGATGGTTGCTGATAGTGGGCCTCTGTACCCCTATGTAGATATTCCATAACAAATCAGCCATTTCCAGCTACAATAGTCATTTACAATATTAACAATGTCTACACTGTATTTCTGATCAATTTGATGTTATTTTAAAGGACAAAAAAAAATGCTTTTCTTTCAAAAACAACAACATTTCTAAGTGATCCCAAACTTTTGAACGGTAGTGTATATTGACTCTATGCACAATCACAGGACGCTACACACTCACTCACACACACTCACACTCCAACAAACACACACTTAATTTTGTCACACACATAAAACGAACAGACATTCATACTGACTCTACGCACACACACACACACACTCACATATAATCATCATATACACTGCTGCTACTCTGTTTACCATATATCCCTTTTTACAGAGTGGTGCGACAAACAAAAAACATCCAGTCAGCAGCAGTCCTGTGGGAGAAACCAAGCCCAGTTCCTGTTGCGTCATGCTGATGACAGAGTCAGGATTTGACGTAAACAGCATGAGTCCATGGCCCCTTCCTGTGTGGTGTCAACGGTACAGGCTGGTGGTGTAGGGAATGTTTTCCTGGCACACGTTAGGTTCCTTGATACCAATTGAGAAACGTTTGAACGCCAAACCATGTAGAATAAATGCCCCAGAGAATTCAGACTGTTCTGTAGGCAAAGGGGTGTCAAACCTGGTACGAGATGGGTGTACCTATAAAACTGGCCTCTGAGTGTAATTTTTTTTATTTTATTTATGCAATTAGAGAATATTCTTGTATAATGAAAAGCACATTTTACGAATGTAATAAATTATTATTATTATCATTATTATTATTATGTATCTCTACCCCTACCACTCCAGTATCCCTGCACATTGTAAATATGGTATTGGCACTGACCCTGTATATACACTATAAAATCAGCAAAAAAAGAAACGTCCTCTCACTGTCAAATGCGTTTATTTTCAGCAAACTTGTGTAAATATTTGTATGAACATAACAAGAGACATAACAACTGAGACATAAACTGAACAAGTTCCACAGACATGTGACTAACAGAAGTGTCCCTGAACAAAGGGGGGGATCAAAATCCAGACGTGCTCAATGGGATTGAGATCCGGGCTCTTCGCTGGCCATGGCAAAATCCTGACATTCCTGTCTTGCAGGAAATCATGCACAGAACGAGCAGTATGGCTGGTGGTATTGTCATGCTGTAGGGTCATGTCAGGATGAGCCTGCAGGAAGGGTACCACATGAGGGAGGAGGATGTCTTCCCTGTAACGCACAGCATTGAGATTGCCTGCAATGACAACAAGCTCAGTCTGATGATGCTGTGACACACCGCCCCAGACCATGACGGATCCTCCATCTCTAAATCGATCCCGCTCCAGAGTACAGGCCTCGGTGTAACGCTCATTCCTTTGACGATAAACGCGAATCCAACCATCAGTGAAGATCACTTTTTGCCAGTCCTGTCTGGTCCAGCGACGGTGGGTTTGTGCCCATAGGCGACGTTGCCGGTGATGTCTGGTGAGGACCTGCCTTACAACAGGCCTATAAGCCTCTCTCAGCCTATTGCGGACAGTCTGAGCACTGATGGAGGGATTGTGCGTTCCTTGTGTAACTCAGGCAGTTGTTGTTGCCATCCTGTACCTGTCCCGCAGGTGTGATGTTCGGATGTACCGATCGTGTGCAGGTGTTGTTACACATGGTCTGCCACTGCGAGGACGATCAGCTGTCCGTCCTGTCTCCCTGTAGCACTGCCTTAAGCGTGTCACATTACGAACATTGCAATTTATTGCCCTGGCCACATCTGCAGTCTTCGTGCCTCCTTGCAGCATGCCTAAGGCACGTTCACGCAGATGAGCAGTGACCATCGGCATCTTTCCTTTGGTGTTTTTCAGAGTCAGTAGAAAGGCCTCTTTTGTGTGCTAAGTTTTCATAACTGTGACCTTAATTGCATACCGTCTGTAAGCTGTTAGTGTCTTAACGACCGTTCCACAGGTGCATGTTCATTAATTGTTTATGGTTCATTGAACAAGCATGGGAAACAGTGTTTAAACCCTTTACAATGAAGATCTGTGAAGTTATTTGGATTTTTAAGAATGATCTTTGAAAGACAGGGTCCTGAAAAAGGGACGTTTATTTTGTTTGCTGAGTTTATATACAAAAGTATCTGGACACCGCTTCAAATGAGTGGATTCAGCTATTTCATCCACACCCTTTGCTAATAGGTGTATAGAATCGAGCGCACGCCCATGCAATCTCCATAGACAAAGATTGGCAGTAGAATGGCTTTACTGAAGGGCTAAGTGACTTTCAACCTGGCACCTTTCAAACAAGTCAGTGTGTTAAATCTCTGCCCTGCTAGAGCTGCCCCAGTCAACTGTAAATGGAAACGTCTAGGAACAACAGCAGCTCCACACATGCTCATAGAACGGGACTGCCGAGGGCTGAAGCACGTAGTGTGCAATAGTCGTCTGTCACCGGTTGCAACACTGACTATGGAGTTCCAATCTGCCTCTGGAACCAACGTCGGCACAAGAACTGTTCGTCGGGAGCTTCATGAAATGTGTTTCAATGGCCGAGCAGCCGCACACTAAGAGTGGTGTAAATCTCGCCGCCATTGGACTGTGGAAACGCGTTCTCTGGAGTGATGAATCATGCTTCACCATCTGGTAGTCCAATGGACAAAGCTGGGTTTGGCGGATGCCAGGAGAACACTACCTTCCCCAATGCATAGTACCAACTGTAAAGTTTGGTGTAGGAGGGATAATGGTCTGGTGTTGTTTGTCTTGGTTCAGGCTAGGCCCCTTTGTTCCAGTGAAGGGAAATCTTAACGCTACAGCATACAATGACATTCCAGACAATTCTGTGCTTCCAACTTTGTGGCAACAGTTTGCGGAAGGCCCTTTCCTGCATGACAATGCCCCCGTGCACAAAGCCATGCCTAATCTCCCATCATCAGTGCCCGACCTCACTATTGCTCTTGTGGCTTAATGGAATATTGTAACATGTAGTGGAAAGCCTTGCCAGAAGAGTTGAGGCTGTTATAGCAGCAAAGGGGGACCAACTCCATATTAATGCCCATGATTTTGGAATGAGATGTTCGGTGAGCAGGTGTCCACATACTTTTGGTCATGTAGTGTAGCTTACTTCCATTCTCGTGTTCTTCTTATTTCTATTTCCTGTCTGTTTTTATTCTACTTTATTTTATAGTACTACTGTTATTGATTACTGCATTGTTTGGAAAGAGCATACAAGAAAGGCATTTCACTGTGCTTGTGCACGTGACAATACAACTTTGGAACTTAAAATTTTAGTATATGCTGTTGTTGCCCTTTACATCCTTCTGCTGACCTTGGTCATTGAGTGTGTGTGTGTGTGTGTGTATTCGTTCTCTTTAAGCTCTTCCCAGCAAGCAGGGGACGTCCTGATGACATTTGGTGATGTTCCCATTTGGTCCCTTAAGGGTTTCGACGTGATGTTATCCCAATGATGTTCTGAGATTTTATTTTATTTATTAGGATTGTTCTAAGAACATTATAAGAACATTGAGTGATAGTCCCAAGGGAATGTTCTCTGGGGGACCTTTGTCATCTTCCCTGTAAGTTCTCAGCGTGTCACTATGTCAGGACCTTTTTAGGACGTTCTCACAACTTTAATTTTACTAGTCCTTAGGATGGTCCGAAGGCAACATTCTCTGCGGGACCTTTATATAGAGTTCCCGGTTTGTCCCAGGGGAGTTTTTAGGATTTTCTTGGGTCGTTGTGCTATGATCCCCTTAAGGTCACATGAACTTTCTTGGTAGGTTTTGTCTAGATCCCAGTTTGTCATATTTAGGACATTCTTGGGACGTTTGTGTCATGGTCCCCTGAAAGTTTTTGGACGTTCTGTCATTGTCCCCTGGAGGTTTTTGTCACGTGATGGTCCCAGGTGTCCCAAACCACATGTATTACTTATAATACATCTCTGCACTTAGCAAAATAATGTCATCTGCACTGCTATTTTAGTTATCAGGTAATCTGACTATTCTCTCACTGATTTAATTTACTCATTTCAGCAATTTGAGTTTGGGGTTTCAGTAGAGTTGTTGGTGGGGCTCATTATACAGTTTTAATGTTACTCCTGAATCACTATGATAAATGTAATCGTTTTTCTTCAGTGTATTTTTACCAGAGCTGACATTTACTTAGATGTGAAACGAAAAGGCCATCAGTCAATGATGCAGACATGGTGGTGTAGCAGGAGGATTGGAATGCTGTGAATCAAGAGGTTGTGAGTTCAAATCCCAGGTGACGACATGTTGAATAATAAGTACTGTATGAATAAACGTAACATCATGTGTGTCAAATATGTAAGTTGAAAACATTGTGTTGAATGCTGTGGTTGTGACTGGATCAGTTTTGGTTCACCAATCAGGGTCTTGATGGGCTTGGCAAAAGTAACAAGGGTGATGTAAAATGAAACTAGGGTGTGTGTGCCCTGGGTAAATAAAGAACACATTTGGGCTGGGTGTTTCTTTGTGACAATCAGGTGACAAAGACCTCCAGGGGACCATGACATAGTGTCTCAAAAATGTCCCTGGGACTAACTGGGAACTAGGCAAAACCTCCATGCAACCATGACAAAAAGTCCAGATGACTTTAGGTGGCAATTTTGTGACATCCCGGGGATGTCCTAATGCCTCATTATTGTTTGCAGGATTACTCCAGTACTTACTGTATTCAACTCAACTCAACCCACACACACACACACAGAAGGGAAGTGAGTCATGTGGAGACAGCGTTGCCTTAAACCCCTCTGAGTAAAGCCAGGCTAATCATATCTTACCTCACAAAACCCACTGGCCAAGTCGGGCTGGAAGAGAGAAAAAAAAGCTTTATTGTCACATACACCAGATAGGACTAACTATTCACTTGTCATTGTCACTTCACCAAAAAACTATAACGTTGTTTTCATACAGTATATATTCTCTTGTGACTGAAAAATATTGCAGTTAATGTTGAGATGTGTTCTTTACTTGAACTCTGTGAAGCATTTATTCGGGCTGCAATTTCTGAGGCTGGTAACTCTAATGAACCTATCCTCTGCAGCAGAGGTAACTCTGGGTCTTTCATTGCTGTGGCGGTCCTCATGAGAGCCAGTTTCATCATAGCGCGTGATTGGTTTTTGCGACTGCACTTGAAGAGACTTTACAAGTTCTTGAAATTTTCCAGATTGACTGACCTTCATGTCTTAAAGTTATGATGGACTGTCGTTTCTCATTGCTTACATGAGCTGTTCTTGCCATAATATGGACTTGGTCTTTTACCAAATAGGGCTATCTTCTGTATACCCTTGTCACAACACGACTGATTGGCTCAAACGCATTAAGAAGGAAAGAAATTCCACAAATTAACTTTTAAGAAGGCACACCTGTTAATTGAAATGCATTCCAGGTGACTACCTCGTGAAGATGGTTGAGAGAAAGCTTTGCACACACTTGGCAATCATCAAGATGAAGGGTGGCTATTTGAAGAATCTCAAATATAAAATAGATGTTGAGTTATTTAACACTTTCTTGGTTACTACATGATTCCATATGTGTTATTTCATAGTTTTGATGTCTTCACTATTATTCTACAATGTAGAAAATAGTACAAATAAAGAAAAACCCTTGAATGGGTAGGTGTTCTAAAAGTTTTGACCGGTAGTGTATGTGGTTGTGAAATTGTAACTCAACTTACTGTCATCTAGGTATATTGTTTGTCAGTTATGTTCTTCATTATTGTGTTTTTTGACGGAGAAACGATTTGTGTGGGGAACTATTTCCATTGTCGTTTACTGAGCTCTTCAAACTGTTTCTCTGGGTGTCTTTTGTAATGCTGCCCGGCCCCGCCTGTAAAAAGAAAACCTTTTTTTGATATTTTCCCCTCCCTTTGTTCTTTCTCTCTCTCTATTTTCTCTCTGTTTGATGGTGTAGGCAGTTAGGGTGTGTGTGTGTGTGCGCATGTGCATGCTTCTGAGGGGGAGTTGATAGATGAGTGGGAGAGGGTTGTACAGGTGAAACAGGGTGGAGTTCTACAGGAAACGTGTTACTCAGAGCTATTGTGAAAAGGATTACAACCATTGGTTGTGTGTGTATGCATATTCGTGTGTATATGTGCTGTCAGTGAAATGTAAAACAAACAAAAAAAACACTATTATGCTCTCTGTTTTGTTTCTTTTTAAATCACACCGCAAGGCTAGCACCTCCCCTCCCTCTCTGGCTCAGAGTGCAAACCTCAAAGATCTACACATATGTTTTTGATTATATTCAAGGTTCTAGACCTTTTCAACAGTCAAAACAATAACATGTTCTATATGCAAGCGCAACCAAGACCTTCTCCAGTAAACATCCAATCCTGCAGATCACCATATTTGTTAACTACCTAGTTAGTTGGCTAGCTAGCACAAAATTATAAGTTAGTATTTATTGATCCAACCCAAAAATGTAACAAATGAATTATATACACACATTGACTTGTTGCTACCAGATCTACGAAACAAAATCATCAGAAATGTTTTATTTCCCGTTTATTATCTGTTTAATCTGATGGTGTTACATTTGGCTAGCACAGCAAATAACCGGAGTTAGCATTGGGAAGGTAGACAAAGATCAGCTTACCTTGTTAGCCAGCTAGATAGATGAATTTATCTCACGACAGCCAACAATATAACTAAACTAAATGTAGCTAGCATACGAGTCCAATGTTTGACGGCCACATTGTTTAGCTACATCAAAGTTAGCTAGCAGCAGTAATTACCCCACTATCGACCTCTCTCTCTCCCCCTCACTAATCTCTCTCTCCTAGCTCTTCATCTGCTTCCTCCAAAACGCAACTATATTTTAACCAGGTGTACTGCCCACTTAGTTTCAATTAAGGAACATACTGTAGTTCTAATGAACCGCTAGCTTGTGCTAGACATGTATTATAAACCTCACGTTACAAGACCAAGCTAGTTGTTTGTTTACATGTAGTAAAGCTTATAATACAAATGCTGCACCTTGTGGTGATAATGTTGAACTGCATATTAATTACTCCAGGATGATACATTACATGAAGCAAACAAATTGCAACTTTATTTCAACCATCATGTATTTTGAGAGTGACCACTGTGAAGGGTAACTTTTACATGGGCTGCAAAGCAGCTATGTAGTAATGTGTGAGTTCCATCTTTGTATGGCTGACCGGCCAGGACACAAACCCTAACCAAATGACACTTGTAGCTAGCATGCTAACCACTGGAGAAGGAGGACAATGAGTGTAGCGGAATGAAACAAATCGGTGCAAAGTTGCAGGAGGAGATCCTCCCGTAAGCCGAGATGCTTACAGTATTAAAATAGAGATATCGTCATGATAGACAGGAGGATACACTACTTCAAGTCTCAAGAGGGATGACATCACATTGGCTATTAGAACTCACATGCAGCTCACCTCTACTACAGTCACAACCCTTTCACCTCCTCCTATGCCAGCGACAGTATAACTCAGCCACCGACTGTGTGATCAGAGTCAATGTAGCAGAATTAAACATCCACAAATTCTGTGGGTGCTAGATTGACTCAGTTCACACAGTCTGCTCTGCTGGCTGCTGAGTTTGATGCGGAGGAGGACGAGGTCAGTGAGTGTAGAAGAGAGGTGAGTGTGTATCACATGTGAGCTAGTTGACAGGTGAGTGCTAGGCTCTTTCTCAATTCATCATTACTCGATTCCTCTCCTAGTCTCCTTCTAAAAACCCATTGGAGAAGTAGGTCAGAGGGGAGGGACTTTGTACCTTCTCCTCCAATACAGTTGCAATATAATACAGTTGAGGAGATAGGATGCAAATAATAAAGGAAAGACAAAGTGAGAATGCCCTAGTAGCCATGGTGTGGTGACGTCACCCACCCTGAGACCTAAGGTACTGTCATCCTAGCCCAACCAAGATCAAGGTTTTGGTATGATAATAGACGCTGCTTTGTGGGTATGCAGTGCTGTTGTGGACCGGGGTTTCATCCTAGGTCAGCCATACAGGGATTGTTACAACCACAGCAATGATCAAGGACGTCAGCTGCAGCTGCAAATCTGTGCAATATCATCAGACAAAATGAGAGTGAGTGACAACCAAATAAAACAGAAACAGTGACTGTTCAATGACCAAAAAATCCACTATACTTAATTAAACACTTTACACTTTATTTCATATCATACATATCATGTAAATTGTTAGTGGGTTTAGACATTAATCTTACTCCAAAACAAGAGAATATTGAATAGTTCAAATAATAGTGTCTAATACAAATAATAAGCAGAATATCAGGGATGGTCTGGAACAGAAACCTGAACACCCGGTAGCTACAGTACTCTGCCTTTCTAAGGTCTTTGAAAGCCAAGTTAACAAACAGATCACCAACCATTTCGAATCCCGCTGTACCTTCTCCGCTATGCAATATGGTTTCCGAGCTGGTCATGGGTGCACCTCAGCCACGCTCAAGGTCCTAAACAATATCATAACCACCATCGATAAAAGACAATACTGTGCAGCCGTCTTAATCGACCTGGCCAAGGCTTTCGACTCTGTCAATAAATCTTATCGGAAGACTCAACAGCCTTGGTTTCTCAAATGACTGTCTCGCCTGGTTCACCAACTACTTCTCAGATAGAGTTCAGTGTGTCAAATCGGAGAGCCTGTTGTCCGGACCTCTGGCAGTCTCTATGGGGGTGCCACAGGGTTTAATTCTCGGGCCGACTCTTTTCTCTGTATACATCAATGATGTCGCTCTTGCTGCTGGTGATTCTCTGATCCACCTCTACGTAGACAACACCATTCTGTATACTTCTGGCCCTTCTTTGGACACTGCGTTAACAAACCTCCAGACAAGCTTCAATGCCATACAACACTCCTTCCGTGGCCTCGAACTGCTGTTAAATGCTAGTAAAACTAAATGCATGCTCTTCAACTGATCGCTGGCCGCACCTGCCCGCCCGTCTAGCATCACTACTCTGGACGGTTCTTACTTAGAATATGTGGACAACTACAAATACCTAGGTATCTGGTTAGACTGTTAACTCTCCTTCCAGACTCACATTAAACATCTCCAATCCAAAATTAAATCCAGAATCGGCTTCCTATTTCACAACAAAGCATCCTTCAATCATGTTGCCAAACATACCCTCGTAAAACTGACTATCCTACCGATCCTTGACTTTGGCGATGTCATTTACAAAATAGCCTCCAACACTCTACTCAGCAAATTGGATGTAGTCTATCACAGTGCAATCCATTTTGTCATCAAAGCCCCATATACTACCCCCCACTGCGACCTGTATGCTCTCGTTGACTGGCCCTCGCTTTATTTCGTCGCCAACCCCACTGGCTCCAGGTCATCTATAAGTCTTTGCTAGGTAAAGCCCCGCCTTATCTCAGCTCACTGGTCACCATAGCAGCACCCACCCATAGCACTCGCTTCAGCAGGTATACAGTGTCTTGCGAAAGTATTTGGCCCCCTTGAACTTTGCGACCTTTTGCCACATTTCAGGCTTCAAACATAAAGATATAAAACTGTATTTTTTTGTGAAGAATCAACAACAAGTGGGACACAATCATGAAGTTGAACGACATTTATTGGATATTTAAAACTTTTTTAACAAATCAAAAACTGAAAAATTGGGCGTGCAAAATTATTCAGCCCCTTTACTTTCAGTGCAGCAAACTCTCTCCAGAAGTTCAGTGAGGATCTCTGAATGATCCAATGTTGACCTAAATGACTAATGATGATAAATACAATCCACCTGTGTGTAATCAAGTCTCCGTATAAATGCACCTGCACTGTGATAGTCTCAGAGGTCCGTTAAAAGCGCAGAGAGCATCATGAAGAACAAGGAACACACCAGGCAGGTCCGAGATACTGTTGTGAAGAAGTTTAAAGCCGGATTTGGATACAAAAAGATTTCCCAAGCTTTAAACATCCCAAGGAGCACTGTGCAAGCGATAATATTGAAATGGAAGGAGTATCAGACCACTGCAAATCTACCAAGACCTGGCCGTCCCTCTAAACTTTCAGCTCATACAAGGAGAAGACTGATCAGAGATGCAGCCAAGAGGCCCATGATCACTCTGGATGAACTGCAGAGATCTACAACTGAGGTGGGAGACTCTGTCCATAGGACAACAATCAGTCGTATATTGCACAAATCTGGCCTTTATGGAAGAGTGGCAAGAAGAAAGCCATTTCTTAAAGATATCCATAAAAAGTGTCGTTTAAAGTTTGCCACAAGCCACCTGGGAGACACACCAAACATGTGGAAGAAGGTGCTCTGGTCAGATGAAACCAAAATTGAACTTTTTGGCAACAATGCAAAACGTTATGTTTGGCGTAAAAGAACACACCATCCCCACTGTCAAACATGGTGGTGGCAGCATCATGGTTTGGGCCTGCTTTTCTTCAGCAGGGACAGGGAAGATGGTTCAAATTGATGGGAAGATGGATGGAGCCAAATACAGGACCATTTTGGAAGAAAACCTGATGGAGTCTGCAAAAGACCTGAGACTGGGATGGAGATTTGTCTTCCAACAAGACAATGATCCAAAACATAAAGCAAAATCTACAATGGAATGGTTCAAAAATAAACATATCCAGGTGTTAGAATGGCCAAGTGCAAGTCCAGACCTGAATCCAATCGAGAATCTGTGGAAAGAACTGAAAACTGCTGTTCACAAATGCTCTCCATCCAACCTCACTGAGCTTGAGCTGTTTTGCAAGGAGGAATGGGAAAAAATGTCAGTCTCTCGATGTGCAAAACTGATAGAGACATACCCCAAGCGACTTACAGCTGTAATCGCAGCAAAAGGTGGCTCTACAAAGTATTAACTTAAGGGGGCTGAATAATTTTGCACGCCCAATTTGTCCGTTTTTGATTTGTTAAAAAAGTTTGGAATATCCAATAAATGTCGTTCCACTTCATGATTGTGTCCCACTTGTTGTTGATTCTTCACAAAAAAATACAGTTTTATATCTTTATGTTTGAAGTCTGAAATGGGGAAAAAGGTTGCAAAGTTCAAGGGGGCCGAATACTTTCGCAAGGCACTGTGTATATATATATATATATATATATATATATATATATATATATATATATATATATATATATATATATATATATATATATATATATATATATATATATATTTATAATTTTTTTTTTTAAACTCCCTCCCCTCACCAGAGAGGCCCAGTGGGGGTTCTGCCAACAGGTCTCATCCGGGTAAATAAAGCTGGCTAGACAAAACATCATTAGGAAGGATGTGTAGCGTAGACAAAACATCCTTAGGAAGGATGTGTATATACATGTAGCGTAGACAAAACATCCTTAGGAAGGATGTGTGTATATACATGTAGCAGGGCACTGTCCGTCTGGCCTGTTTATTTGATTTCACTCCCACCTCCTTCTCGTATGAAAAACTGGCAAATTAGGTTTCCCTTTCAAGCCCAATAGGCCATGCCTTACCTATGTAGCTCATATTGAGTGGATGGGACTGTGGCAGCCCTTGTGTAGTCTCTGGATGTGTGTGTGTGCACGTGTGTGTGCACGTGTGCGCGTGTGTACGTACAGTATGTGTGTGATGTGGTGTGGTGTAACGAGGCAACACTTGATCTACAAGTAGTTGGAATTGTCTCCTCAAATACACACTGACATGTCACACGATGTAGTGTTTCGTAGGGACATTAGGTCAGGTTAGATCATGGATTATTTAATGGAAGAATACTGGGGAGGAAGACAAAGTTACACCGTCATCGGAAATCAGAGGAAAGACTTTATTTGAGTATAGATTGTATCCTGAAATGTTGAAGACAAGTAATGCCTGAATGGTGTTATTAGCAATGTCTATTATGATGTTAAATCCAAACTCTCCTCCCCTCCAGAATTCCATCCGCCACAACCTGTCCCTCCACAGTCGTTTTGTTCGTGTGCAGAACGAGGGGACAGGGAAGAGCTCGTGGTGGATGCTGAACCCCGAGGGAGGGAAGAGCGGGAAGTCCCCCCGACGTAGAGCTGCCTCCATGGACAACAACAGCAAGTTCACCAAGAGCAGAGGACGGGCTGCCAAGAAGAAGGTAGGAAGGAGCAGAACAGTACATACACTGTCTATCATCAGCTGTATTTCAGCACCTCTACAGTGTTTGTTTGTCAATATGGGAAAGTGATTGGGGCTCATCACTTAGACCATTATAGGTTAATATGAGGTGCCACAAAGTGCTGAAACTAAAACAATCTCTAATTTTACCTACTGTGCAGAGTTGTTCTGCACGTCTGTCAGCTTTGTGTCAGTGGCCTGTACACCTGTGTACCTTTGTCTACCTGAGCTCACCTCTGTCCCGCTCCTGTCTCCCCAGGTGGCTCTCCAGGACGGGGTAGTTGGGGGTGCAGACAGCCCGGGAGGCTCCCAGTACTCCAAGTGGCTCGGCAGCCCCAACTCCCACAGCCACAGCAATGATGACTTTGAGGCCTGGACTACCTTCCGGACGCGTGCCTCCTCCGACGCCTCCACCCTCTCTGGCCGTCGCTCTCCCTTCCTGGAACAGGACATCGACCTATCAGAGGCCGATGTCCATATGGGCTACCCTGTAGGGATGGGGCCTAAGATTACCTCCATGGCCACCCTGCCCAGCCTATCAGAAGTGGGCCTGGCCGGCTCCATGGGGGGTCATCATCATGGTCACCACGGAACAGAGAATGTCATGGAGAGTCTCCTTGACAACCTCAACCTGCTGTCCCCCAAGAATCAAGGCCAGCTGGTGGTATGTGGTGGGCCTGGGTCTGGGCCCGACTCCTCACGGTACTCCCCCTCCTCCATGCTTCAGAACAGCCCCTATAGCTCCCCCTCCATGAACCCCCAACCCCAACAGCAGGACTACAGGAAGTGCCTCTATGGCCAGGCTGGGCCAGGCATGAACAGCCCACATCTCTCCCCCATCCCCATGCAGACGCTGCCAGAGAGCAAGCCTCCAGGGTCCTTTGCACACTTCCGGAGCCATTACAACTGCCCTGCTGGACTCCTTAAGGAGCTGCTGACCTCTGAAGTAGCTGACCCCCGTGGTGGGGAGGCCATGCCCACCATGGAGACAGTAGTGTCCCAGTCAGGGAGAGGGCGAGGAGGAGGAGGGCGGATGCTGCCCAACTACAGCAGCCAGGGGCAGGTGGGACAAGTGGGGGGGCACGGAGGTGTGAAGATGATGAGTCCCGCTCCTCAGCAACACACACGACACCCTCAGTCCCACACTCAAAATCCACACCCTCACCCACATCTGCAGCCTTTCCACAGCCAGGGCCAGTGCCCTCCCCCATCTGGGCCCTCCATGAACGGCTGTGGCCTGATTCCCTTGACCAGCCTCAACCACGCTGGGGGCCCTGCCCGTTTAGCCAGCCTCAGGACACACATCCACCAGCTACAGCAGCGGCCCCACAGTGGTGGTGGTCACCCAGTCTCAGGCCGTCACAACCACAGTCCCCACCACAATGGAGCTCCCCCACCCAGCTACAGCAGCAGTGCTAATGGTTATGGGAGACCAGGTCCAGGTCCCAGCTCTGCTCATCCCCAGTTCCACCACCACCACCACCATCATCATCATCATCAGGAGAGGCTGCCTAGTGATCTAGACGACATGTCCATCGAGAGGTTTGAGTGTGACATGGAGTCTGTTCTTCATGACACGCTGATGGACGGAGACTCGTTGGACTTCAACTTTGACCCCATGGTGACCACCCAGGGGTTTAGTCAGGGGGTTGGGGTGAAGACCACCACACACAGCTGGGTGTCTGGCTAAGACACACACACACCTCTCCGACTCAGAGCAGACAGGTTAGTGTATAGAGATGCAATATAATACAACAGTGTAAATATAATATCATATATTTACTATTAAATTGTGTCTCAATGGTAAATGTTTTGCAAATCCTTTAATAGATTCATTATGCAGTTATTGATGGTTTTACAGTTTTGATTTTTCAGATTTTTCAACATTCTCCACTGGCCTTCATGAAGAGAATGGAAGAGTCTAAAGAAACCATTGCCCCTCTCCAGAGGACTATCATCAGCCCGTCCCAATTCTGTCACTATCCATTGCAGATATGTAAGGTGGAAGAAATCAGGTGGAAGCTCCATCACTAAACTGTGTTCACATATCTAGACCCTTTAGATTTGCAAAGATCAAGGTGTACGGAGGGACTGCGCTGGCTGAGACTGTGAGGGAAAGGCTGGTCTGAAGTTGGCCTTGTAAATATAGCAGCACAATACCATTCACTTCAACAGTACTTGGAAGAAGCTGGAGACTCTTAAAGCAATGTTTTATTGTGAAAAATGTTTTGTGTTTAGTATGTTATTTTAGTTTTTTGGATCTCACATTATGTTTTTACGAGTGTGTATTTATCTTTTTTAGTTTGGCTTTAGCTCTTCAAAAACAACTGGAATGGAGTCGGTTCTGTTTCACATTCAAGTGGGGTCTGTCCCACCCTTCAAGGTGCTTCTCTATAAGGTTGTCAAAAAAAGTTTGACATATTATGTCTGAGTAAGATATTATCGATGTAAATATGCTACTATACTTCAAACATACAGTGCATTCGGGAAAGTATTCAGACCGCTCAACTTTTTCCTATTTTTTTTTACGTTACAGCCTCTTTCTAAAATTGATTCAACTGTTTTTTGCCCCCAGATTTTTGCCCCCGCATCAATCTACACACAATACACAGTAATTACAAAGCAAAATCTTTTTTAAATTTTTTTTCTTTTACATTTTTGTAATTATTTAAAATAAAAAAAAAACTGAAATGTCACATTTACATAAGTTTTCCGACCATTTGCTCAGTACTTTGTTGAAGCACCATTAGCAGCGATTACAGCCTTGAGTCTTCTTGGGTATGACACTACTGTCACGTGTGCTCCCTCTCCGGCCTCTAGGTCACCAGGCTGCTCTTTATGGCACACACCTGTCACCATCGTTACGCGCACCTGCACATTATCAGACTCACCTGGACTCCATCACTTCCCTGATTACCTTCCCTATATATGTCACTCCCTTTAGTTCCTTCCCCAGGTGTTATTGTTTCTGTTCCAGTTTCATGTCTGCGTTGTTCGTGTTTCGTGTTTTGTATTATGTTTTCATTTGTTTATTAAATGATTCACTCCCTGAACTTGCTTCCCGACTCCCAGCGCACACATTACAACTACAAGCTTGGCACACCTGTAGTTGAGGAGTTTCTCCAATTCTTCTCTGCAGATTCTCTCAAGCTCTGTCAGGTGGGATGGGGAGCATCCCCAGAAATGTTTGATTGGGTTCAAGTCCGGACTCTGGTTGGGCCACTCAAGGACATTTAGAGACTTGGCACACCTGTAGTGGGGGATTTTCTCCCATTCCTCTCTGCAGATCCTCTCAAGCTCTGTCAGGTTGGATGGGGAGCATCACTCCACAGCTATTTCAGGTCTCTCCAGAGATGTTCAATCACATTTAAGTCCGGGTTCTGGCTGGGCCATTCAAGGACATTCAGAGACTTGTCCCGAAGCCACTCCTGCATTGTCTTGGCTGTGCTTTGGGTCGTTGTCCTGTTGGAAGGTCAACCTTTACCCCAGTCTGAGGTCCTGAGCGATCTGGAGCAGGTTTTCATCAAGTATCTCTCTGTACTTTGCTCAGTTCATCTATGCCTCGATCCTGAATAGTCTCCAAGTCCCTGCCACTGAAAAACATCCTCACAGCATGATGCTGCCACCACCATGCTTCACCGTAAGGATGGTCCCACGTTCCTCCAGACTTGACTCTTGGCATTCAGGCCAAAGAGTTCAATCTTGGTTTCATCAGACCAGAAGGTCTTGTTTCTCATGGTCTGAGAGTTCTTTAGGTGCCTCTTGGCAAACTCCAAGCGGCTGTCTTGTTTCTTTTACTGAGGAGTGGCTTCCGTCTGGCTACTGTTCCATAAAGGCCTGATCGGTGGAGTGCTGTAGAGATGGTTTATCTTCTGGAAGGTTATCCCATCTCCACAGAGGAACTCTCCAGCTCAAGGCCCTTCTCCCCCGATTGCTCAGTTTGGCCGGGCGGCCAGCTCTAGGAAGAGTCTTATTGGTTCCAAACTTCTTCCGAGTTTCATAGCAAAGGGTCTGAATACTAATGTAAATAATGTATTTATGTTGTTTATTTTTAATACATTTGCTAAAAATATATATTTAAAAAACTTTTCGCTTTGTCATTATGGGGTATTGTGACGTCAACATGGGGTATTGTGTGTAGATTGATGACAAAATACATTTATTTAATCCATTTTAGAATAAGGCTGTAACGTAACAACATTTGGAAAAAGTCAAGGGGTCTGAATACTTTCCAAATGCACAGTATATGCTATATGCTGTGTGTATATTTGTGATACAGAATATTCTTAAATTTTTTCATATTTCCCTAAAACCAGAAATGTCTTAGTTTCTCTCAGTCTATGCATTAAAAAGCCTTTCAAACTGCCGATATTCTATGTTGAACCTTGTACCCAGGAACCAGTCCAGCATAGGAATAGCCATAATCACAGTGATTTATATATCAGTGATAGTACATATCAGACTAGTTCAGTGATAATAGATTCAGTGTATTTCAGTGACAGGACAAATCCGAGAGGTGTAGCAAGGGGTTACTTATCCAACATTTTAGGCTATTCTCACCTCAGCCTTTCATCGGTCTTCCATTCTTTCCCTCTTCAAGTCACTCCTCAGTTACTATTCCTAATTCCATCTACTTTTCTCTCATCATCTAATGTATTTGACAATCAAACTCTCCCTTCCTGGCCTTTCTCAAATCAGCTCACTTCCCAATACACCACTTGTTCTCTCTCCCTCTTCCAAAATATCTCCCTCCCACTCTCCTGAATTTGATTTTACTCACCTCTCTTTATGCCTTAATATTCTCTCTCACTTCCAAAATATCTCCCTCCCACTCTCCTGAATTTGATTTCACTCACCTCTCTTTATGCCTTAATATTCTCTCCCACTATCTCTACTCCTTCCTTCTCTCTCTCGCCCTCTTTCTGTCTCTCCCTCCCTGCCTGTGGGTGTGAGGGCGCTGTATGCTTTAGTGGTCATTTGAAAGGCTGATAATGGAACCTAGTTTAACTCACAGAACACAGGATTTGAGCTATTTTCTTCCATATTAGACCTGCATCTTTGCTTCCCTGTTTATCACGGACCACACCGTGTTACCCAATTAACCTGATGTTTTGTAGTCAGTGTACTTATTCTACAGGTAACTGCCAAAATAATAACACACAAGTCAATTGAAAGCAGGTGCTTCCATACAGTTGTGTTTCCTCAGTTAATTAAGCAATTAACATCCTATCATGATGAGGAACATTATTTTGACTACCATGGCTATGCCACCGTAGGATGGCAATGCCCCATCCACAGGGCATGAGTGGTCACTGAATGGTTTGATGAGCATGAAAACAATGTAAACCATCTGCCATGGCCGTCTCAGTCACCAGATCTCAACTGAATTGAACACTTATGGGAAATCCTGGAGCGGCACCAGAGACAGCGTTTTCCAGCACCATCAACAAAACACCAAATGATGGAATTTCTCATGGTAGAATGGTGTCGTATACCTCCAATAGAGTTCCAGACACTTGTAGAATCTATGCCGAGGCTCATTGAAGGTGTTCTGGCTTGTGGTGGCCCAACAACCTATTGAGAACCTTTATGTTGGTGTTTCCTTTATTCGAGTTTTATTAGTCGTATGTTCCTTCTCGACAATGCAACAACAATAAAAAAAATATTACAAAATAACAATATGTACATAAAGGAAATTGCTCAGTAGAATAAATTAACATTTTAGAATAAGTATAATACATTTATAGTCCAATATTTACACGTTTTGGAGAATGGGGGATTGGGGGGGCAAGTGTTTAAATTGTGCTGTATTTATCAATAATAATTAGAGGCTGGTAGCAGCAGTTGTGATATGTGTAGCATGAATGTGTTTGTGTGTGTGTGTTTGTTTGTTGGTGTGTGTGCGTGCGTGCGTGTGTATGCGCATGTCTGTCTGTGTGGGTGAGTGAGTGAGTGCATGTGTGCTGAGGTGCGGAGAGTCATTGCAGGTGGTCAGTCCAGTTCAAGTGTTCAGCAATCTGATGGCTTGTAGATAGAAACTGTCTCTGATCCTGTTGGAGTCAGACCTCATGATGCAATACTGTCTTCCCAATGGTAAGGAAGTGAACAGCTCGTGGCTGGGGTGTGTGGGGTCCTTGACGATGCTGCAGGCCTTCCCCAGGCAAGTAGATGTCCTGGATGGGTGGGAGCACAGTCCAGGTGATTTATTTTGGCAGTTACCTGTATATAGTCTCACATTTTGCTGAAAATAGTTGTTACTATTCTGTTCCTATTCATTTAGAACATTATTTTCCCGAGATGTTGTGCGGTCCTCCCATTAAGAATCGTCGGGGAAGCATGTTGTTTATTAGGCTACATATGAAATAAGTTATAATGAACTTCGCAGGGTGGTGAAAGTGCAAGGTGATGAGTTTGATGTTAGTTTCCAATAAATATTGGGGGTCTTATTCTGGAGACATGATCAATGATGCTTGGCTGCCGTTTGGTAATCTCTTTCTTTTTTCCATAATAATCTCATCCTGTAGGCTATACCCGCACTGTATCTGCAAGCTTTTGGCTATATAGCACAATTTATTTTGTGAGAACACCATCAGTAGATTTAAAATTGAGATGGAAATGAATTGAACTTGTATTTTTTATTCTGTACAAAGTCCTCATGCACAGCCTTTTATCCACAATAAGTAAATGATGGAAACGTCTCTGTTAATGCACATATAGTTTTTTTTATGCCGATTTTAGAATATTTGCATGAAAATCAGTCGCCAATTGGATGGAAACCTAGCTAGTGACAGTCACCCAATTAGCATTTTTTTTTTTAAGTCTAGTCTCCAGCTATCTAAACTTGTAGTAATCATGGTTGAATTCCTGACTGGGGAACCCACATTGATTTTGTTAGTCACTCTCCCTCATAGATCATATTAAAAACTACAAACATTTCTCTTCCCCCATGACAAAATGTGTAGAATTTCAACAAAATGTAGCTTAGGGCCCCCAAAAGGCAAGGGCCATCTCTGAATGCATGTGTGGGAACGGATGTGGGTACGCAGACGCAGCCAAGTTTTTCTTGACCCCACCCCCATCAAAATTGCCCATCCCTGATTTAGAATCTAAGTTTGGGAAAGTGAAGGCTTAGATGTTATTTGTTAGTGGACGTAGCATTGTAATGTATAGTAATTCCCAGAGTAACCTGTTAGAGTCTAACTCTGCATTCCAAATGGTACCCTATAGGTGCCTTTTGGGACATGAATCATCAGTCTCAAATTCCAGGCCCGGGAGCGATATCAGGTCTGCAAGATGAGTTATTGCACACTCACACACTCATACCTCGACTTTTTACCTCTCAACATCTTGAAGGGAATTTTTATTTTATTTTTTTTGCATTTCCTTTTTCTGTCACAGTGCGTAGGGATTGTGTATGGAAAATATGATACGTAACTGTTTTCTTCATTTACAGTATGGATAAGTTGTTGATGCTAGAATAGACTGTTCACAAACCTTACCAGCCATGTGTGCACTGAGTTATATATTTATTCTTTCAATTTCTGTTGTTTCCATTTTTTTTTTGCTTATTTCAAAATAATATCCATTACTAACTTTCAGCATATATATGTGACCTCACTGTAAATAATAATACATTAATATGTTGATTGTTTAAAATGAATGAAAAGTTTAAGATAGGGTATGCAGTATCTACAGAGATCTTATTGTGAGTGACTCCGTCCCAAATAGTACCCTAGTTCCTACATACAGTGCATTTGAAAGTATTCAGAGCCTTCCACTTTTTTTCACATTTTGTTACGTTACAGCCTTATTCTAAAGTGTATAAAATCCTTTTTTTACTCATCAATCTACACACAATACCCTATAATGACAAAGCGAAAACAGGTTTTTAGACATTTTTGCACATTTATTAAAAATACAACAGAAATACCTTATTTACATAAGTATTTAGACCCTTTGCTATGAGACTCGAAATTGATCTCAGGTGCATCCTGTTTCCATTCATCATCCTTGAGGTGTTTCTACAACTTGATTGGAGTCCACCTGGGGTAAATTCAATTGATTGGACATGATTTGGAAAGGCACATACCTGTCTATATAAGGTCCCACAGTTGACAGTGCATATCAGAGCAAAAGCCAAGCCATGAGGTCAAAGGAATTGTCCTTATAGCTCCGAGACAGGATTGTGATCTAGGGAAGGGTACCAAAAAACGTCTGCAGCATTGAAGAAGAACACAGTGGCCTCCATCATTCTGAAATAGAAGAAGTTTGAACCACCAAGACTCTTCCTAGAGCTGGCCCCCCGGCCAAACTGAGCAATCAGGGGTAGAAGGGCCTTGGTCAGGGAGGTGACCAAGACCCAATTGTCACTCTGACAGAGCTCCAGAGTTCCTCTGTGGAGATGGGAGAACCTTCCAGAAGGACATCCATCTCTGCAGCCCTCCACCACAATCAGGATTTTATGGTAGAGTGGCCAGACCGAAGCCGCTCCTCAGTAAAAGGTACATGACAGCTCGCTTGGAGTTTGCCGAAAGGCACTTGAAGGACTCTGACCATGAGAAACAAGATCTGGTCTGGTTTGATGAAACCAAGATTGAACTCTTTGGCCTGAATGCCAAGCGTCACGTCTGGAGGAAACCTGGCACAATTCCTATGGTGAAGCATGGTTGTGGCAGCATCATGCTGTGGGGATGTTTTTCAGCGGCAGGGACTGGGAGACTAGTCAGGATCGAGGGAAAGATGAACGGAGCAAAGTACAGAGAAATTCTCAATGAAAACCTGTTCCAGAGCACTCAGGACCTCAGACTGGAACGAAGGTTCACCTTCCAACAGGACAACGACCCTAAACACTCAACAAAAACAATGCAGGAGTGGCTTCAGGACAAGTCTCTGAATGTCCTTGAGTGGCCCATGATAGAAACTCCCCAAATACAGGTGTGCCAAGCTTGTAGTATCATGCCCAAGAACACTCGAGGCTGTAATCGCTGCCAAAGGCGCTTCAACAAAGTACTGAGTAAAGGTTCTGAATACTTATGTAAATGTGATATTTCATGTTCTTTTTTTATTCATTTATTTTGTTTTATTACTGTTTTTGCTTTTTCATTTTTGGATATTGTGTGTAGATTGATGAGAGGGGGAAAACGAGTTAATCCATTTTAAAATAAGGTTGTAACATAACAAAATGTTGGAAAAGTCGAAGGGTCTGAGTACTTTCCAAATGCACTGTAGTGCACTTTTTGGGGCTAAATTCCATAGGGATTAGAGTGCAATTTGGGATGCAAACACTTTTGTAAATGCCAGCTTTAAGATAATCATCCACGAGACAATTGTATTGTATAAAATATAAACTTTTTGTTACTATTTTGATTTTGATTTAAGTGTTGTTTTTTGATTTCGTAACATACATTTACGTAGCTGCTGTTTGTATATATAAAAAAAACAATAACTAAAAGTACAAATGTTAAAATAGACTTTATCAACAACATACACGGCAGGTAGCCTAGTGGTTAGACCGTTGGGCCAGTAACCGATCGAATCCCAGAGCTGACAAGGTAAAAATCTGTTGTTCTACCCCAGAGCAAGGAAGTTAAACCACTGTTCCTAGGCTGTCATTGTAAATACGAGTTTGTTCCTAACTGACTTCCCTCGTTAAATAAAAAGATAAGTTCAATGAATACAAGTAGGACCAATTTTCATTTAAAATGTTGCACTTCTAAAGTTTTGTAGTTGCTCAAGTGTTTCTTAGAATTTGTTTTGATTAAAAAAGATTTTACAGAAAAATGCTTATCTTCAAACGTAAAAAAGTGTTTGAGCCTGTTACATTTCTTAACTTATGTACAGAAAGAAAAATGTATTTTGATATACAGTATGTGGGAAATACCATAAAAGTATAATATAATTATTCAATGCGATTTGTTTATGCATTACAGATGATCTATATTCAGAATATATATTGTAAGGTAGCTGTTGCTGTTTGTTATATAGACAATTTACTGTTTTGTTAGTTATGATTTGGAGCGAGGTAGAATTGTTAACTGTTGATATGATTTGTATCATATTTTGACCATGGAAGTCAATGGTTATTGTTCAATGTTAATTCTGACCTTAAAATCACTGTTGAGTTGGTGTTGACTCTGACTTGAAGTTGTTTCTGGTAAGTGTTCATTACATGTTAATGTTATTGGTAAATGTTTATTCTGCCATGAAAATGCTTTCTGGAATTATTTAGCCTTGGTGTTAAAAAAAATACATCCAACCACCCCCCTAGAGTCGATGTCCGAGCCCCCACGGAAATCTAATTAGCATAAAACAAAAATCCCCATCAAAATCTTTCTGTCTAAGGTGAGATGTGTTTTCTTGCATAGGCTGCATATCAATCCACTGTATCCCTCTATGTCAGCCTTCCACCGCAGATGCGGAGCTTGTCAGACCAGGAGACATCTAGAAAATCGGTATTCTCACGAAAATGTCTAGCGTCCGAGTGCTTTGGCCTCACAAGACTTGCCCGGTACAAACAATGTATGGGATTATATACAGTTCGGAAGGTATTCAGACCCCTTGACTTTTGCCACATTTTGTTACATTACAGCGTTTTTAAAAAATGTATAAATTGTTTTTTTTTCTCATCAATCTACACACAATACCTTATAACAACGAAGCAAAACCAAGTTTTTAGAAATTGCTAATAATTTATTGTAAAGAAAAACCTGAAATATTTTCAGGTCTCTCCAGAAAAGTTGGATCGGATTCACGACCCTGGCTGGGCCACTCAAGGACATTCAGAGACTTGTCCCGAAGCCACTCCTACGTTATCTTGGCTGTGTACTAAGGGTCATTGTCCTGTTGGAAAGTGAGCCTTCACCCCAGTCTGAAGTCCTGAGCGCTCTGGAGTAGGTTTTCATCAAGGATCTCTCTGTACTTTACTCCTTTCATCTTTCCCCTCAATCTTTACTAGTCTCCCAGTCCCTGCCACTGAAAAACATCCCCACAGCATGATGCTGCCACCACCATTCTTCATAGTAGGGATGGTGCCAGGTTTCTTCCAGATGTGCCGCTTGGCATTCAGGCCAAAGAGTTCAATCTTGGTTTCATCAGACCAGATAATCTTGATTCTCATGGTCTGAGAGTCCTTTAGGTGCCTCTTGGCAAACTCCAAGTGGGCTGTCATGTGCCTTTTACTGAGGAGTGGCTTCTGTCTGGCCACTCTACCATAAAGGCCTGATTGGTGGAGTGCTGCAGAGATGGTTGTCCTTCTGGAAGGTTATCCCATCTCCACAGAGGAACTCTCCAGATCTGTCAGGGTGACCATCGGGTTCTTGGTCACCTCCCTGACCAAGGCCCTTCTCCCCCGATTGCTCAGTTTGGCTGGGAGGCCAGCTCTTAGAAGTGTCTTTGTGGTTCCAAACTTCTTCGATATAAGAATGATAGAGGCCACTGTGTTCTTGGGGACATTCCATGCTGCAGAAATGTTTTGGTACCCTTCCCCAGATCTGTGCCTCGACACAATCCTGTCTCGGAGCTCTACAGACAATTCCTTCAATGTCATGGCTTGGTTTTTGTTCTGACATGCACTGTCAACTGTGGGACCTTGTATAGACAGGTGTGTGCCTTTCCAAATCAAATAGCAAAATTATCCTTGATATGACCATCTTAAAATAATTACGTGTTAGCTTAGTAGAAATCCAGCCCCAGGCCTTTAGACAGTAGTCATATCTTTAAATGACAACCCAGACCAGCTATCTACACCACAGTGAAACCCGGAACCTCTCCTCGAGGAGCAAGTGCCTAACACTATTCTATTTGCGCCACATTTACAACAACAAAATGCAACAACTTCAATTTTTGCAAATGTTTTTGAAGCCATATATGTATATAAATGATCTTACTGAAAATCTTTGTTGCGGTCTCTTCATTGTATAGTTAGTTGGTGACCATCTCTCTTTGTAACCCCTATATCAATGGCCTGACACTAAAAGGCTGCTTTTAACTACTTACTGTACTTTCCACCTTGCTACACCCAACCCCTATAATCTACAGTACATGTTTACTGTTATCTTCTCCAGTTATTTGCACAATGTTTAGACATACTGTAGCAATAACGGTGCTAGGTTCATTTAGATTGTACAGGCTCTTGTGATTTGTTGTAAATCCATGCTGAATGCGTTTTCAGAACTACACCCCCTTACCAAAAAAAGAAACAGGCTTCTGGACAACAGTTGTGGCAAAACTTTGGCCAATTTTCTGCAAATTTGAGGCAAGCTCATATTTTCACATGCAAATTAATTTTGTGACATACTGATGCGGTAAATTTGCGGCAACTTGTGAACTTCTGGGGAACTTGTGGCAAACATTCTGTTGCTGCAAACTCAGTATGAATATGCAAATTCTATCAGGTTTTTGGTTACTGTGTGTTAAACAACATTGAAATATATCTACATAAACCAAATCACATAACTTTAAGTGAACGTACTTCAGAGTAAAAAACATACTAAATGTAGTAAATATACTTAACATATAATCAATGTCAGATAACAGATAAAAATATATTCTAAAATACAACTTGAAATCATCAGCATGGTAAATGAAGAACATTGTCAACTGTATATTTCACAAATTAATTGTTTAATAAAAACAACATTTGCACTATGGGGAGGATGACCTTAGGATGTTTAAAGGGACAACTACATAATTATGTACATGAGCCAAGTGATAGCTGAGCAATAGATTAACCAATGGAAGTTTAAAAGATAATAAATGTAATAAAAACAAAAACGTTTTGAGTTCGGACACGGCGGCCCTGTGGAAGTCCTTCGATCAAAGCGTATTGAATGCAGACACTGAAACAACCAGAAAACAAAATTGGGATACAGAAAACTATTTATATTTTGTCATTGTCACGGTCGTCCTCCTCTTCATCTGAAGAGGAGAGGCGAGAAGGATCGGAGGACCAAAATGCGGCATGATATGTGTTCATGTTGAATGTTTAATTAAAGAAAGAACTGAACACTGAAACACTATACAAAAACAGTAAACAAAAGAACAACCGTGACGCTAATGCGAGCTGCGCTGAAACAAGCCATCAACATAGACAATCACCCACAAACAAACAGTGCACCCCAGGCTACCTAAGTATGATTCTCAATCAGAGACAACTAATGACACCTGCCTCTGATTGAGAACCATACTAGGCCGAAACAAAGAAATGCCCCAAAACATAGAAAAACAAACATAGACTGCCCACCCAACTCATGCCCTGACCATACTAAATAAATACAAAACAAAGGAAATAAAGGTCAGAACGTGACAGTCATATTTTTTATAAAAAAACTAATAACGCTTTTAATAGTAAATGTGATCTAGCAAAGGTAAATGGCAAATATGAACCATGTATGCTGTCTATATTGCTTGTAAATTATATAAGTCAACATCAAATAAAATAAAAGTTGATTTGTCACGTGTGCCGAGTACAACAGGTAGGCCTGATCACCGACAACGACGAGACGGCCTATAGGGAGGAGGTCAGAGAACTGGCAGTGTGGTGCCAGGACAACAACCTCTCCCTCAATATGAGCAAGACTAAGGAGCTGGTCATTGTCTACAGGAAAAGGCGGGCCAAACAGGCCCCCATGAACATCGACGGGGCTGTAGTGGAGCGGGTCGAGAGTTTCAAGTTCCTTGGTGTCCCCAGATCCTTAAAAGGTTCTACAGCTGCACCATCAAGAGCATCCTGACCGGTCGTGCCACCCCCTGGTATGGCAACTGCTCAGCATCTGACCATAAGGCGCTACAGGGGGTAGTGCGAACAGCCCAGTACAGGACCTATATAATAGGCGATGTCAGAGGAAAGCCCATAAAATTGTCAGACTCCAATCACCCAAGTATAGACTGTTTTCTCTGCTACCGCACGGCAAGCGGTTCCGGAGGGCCAAGTCTAGGACCAAGAGGCTCCTCAACAGCTTCTACCCCCAAGCCATAAGACTGCTGAACAATTAATAAAATCGCCCCCCCCCCTCCTTTTTGTACAGTGCTGCTACTTGCTGTTTACTGTCTATGCATAGTCACTTCACCCCGACCTACATATACAAAATACCTCAACTAACTAAGTCCAGGATCCAGTTGCAGAGGGAGGTGTTTAGTCCCAGGGTCCTTAGCTTAGTGATGAGCTTTGAGGGCACTATGGTGTTGAACACTGAGCTGTAGTCAATGAAGAACATTCTCACGTAGGTGTTCCTTTTGTCCAGGTGGCAAAGGGAAGTGTGGAGTGCAATAGAGATTGCATAATCTGTGGATCTGTTGGGGCGGTATGGAAACTGGAGTGGGTCTAGAGTTTCTGGGTTAATGGTGTTGATGTGGGCCGTGACCAGCCTTTCAAAGCACTTCATGGCTACAGACGTAAGTGCTTCGGGTCGGTAGTCATTTAGGCACATTACCTTAGTGTTCTTGGGCACAGGGACGATGGTGGTCTCTTTGAAACATGTTGGTATTCCAGACTCAGACAGGGAGAGGTTGAAAATGTCAGTGAAGACACTTGCCAGTTGGTCAGCACAAGGCCGGGTAATTCGTCTGGCCTGCGGGATTTGTTATAAGCGTCCGGGTTAGAGTCCCAGCTCTACCCTTTAGCTCAGTGCAGATGTTGCTTGTAATCTGTGGCTTCTAGTTGGGGTATGTACTTACAGTCACTGTGGGGACGACGTCATCGATGCATTTTTTGATGACGCAGGTGACTGATGTGGTGTACTCCTCAATGCCTGCGGAAGAAACCCGGAACATATTCCAGTCTATGCTAGCAAAACATTCCTGTAGCTTAGCATCGGCGTCATCTGACCACTTCTTTATTGATCTAGTCACTGATGCTTCCTGCTTTTGTTTTTGCTTGTAAACAGGAATTAGGAGGATAGAATTATGGTCAGATGTGCCAAATGGAGGGTGAGGGAGAGCTTTGTACGTGTTTCTGTGTGTGGAGTAAAGGTGGTCTAGAGTTTTTTTGAAAGAACCAATCAAACCCCGTTGCACAATTTATTAGCGAATATTACATTAACAAATCTCCTCTTTTCCAGCCAGTGTGGTCACAGCTCTCCCTGTGCTGTGAGTCACGTCAGTTAATCACAGCAAACAGAATCAAATTCAGTCTAATGTTTTTGTAAAAAAGGTAAGACACAATGCCTGGAGTATACAGCAGACGCGGATACTCTCAGACTATTTTGACTGTCTTGGCCCCATTCTGTCTAGTCCACTGAGCCCTCTGGATTGCGGCCAGATGTTGTTCAGCCACTTTGTCATCTGGGCTGCTCTCTCACATTTGACTCTGTTGTGAGCACAAAGTACTCAATGAATTATAAATTCCCTTTAACAATCAATTTTCAAAATACAAAACAGATCTTTCAACATGTACCTGGCAAGACCCGGCTACTGATCAAGCTTGGTCGGTCCACATTCCTATCTTTTCACGTGTGTGTCTCAAGAACCTCCCCTCGTGTATTTACAGAACACTCACTGCGTGTAAGGCTTTTATGTTCTTCTTTATTTCAGGCTATAGTTGTGCCAAAGAAAGTGTGTTTTTGCACCTTGCTGGCTCTGGGATTCGAACAAGCGACATATTAGTTATTGGCCCACTGCTCTTAACCTCCTGGCTTAACCAGGAGTGGGGAGTTTTTAAGGGATAGTTTCACCCACATTTCTAAATTAAATACTTTGAGGGAAGGGTTGATAAGCCAGGTCAAATGGTTGAACAAAGGCAAGGGAGTGAGGAAACGCAAAATTTATAGGTGTGGCAGTAGCTTCGAGGTTAGAAAGGCAGGCCGATATTCGAACGCCCGAGCTGCCTGCGGGGAAATCTGCATGGAGTGATCTGTCAGCCAGGGGGTTACCATCTAGAATATCTCTATACTACCTACTGATGTTGAGGAAGTGCCCATGAGCTGCTCCAAGCCTGTGATGGTGTAGTGTGTCAGGTTGGTATTAAAGAGGCAAGGTTCCACTCATTCAGTGTATGTTTACAAAGCTGTTCATTCATTGGTCTTGACCTCTGCAATGAAGAAATGTTAGCTAAACTAAATTGACTACATCCAATTTAAGATAAACTCTAACATTAGCTAGCTAACAGAATTTGCATCCATCCTCCTCAACTACACAAGTCCGACTAAAGCTGCCACTGTCAGCAACCAGTGACAACCAGTTCAGTAACGCTGGCTAGCTAACTCAATCAATCACCATGCAAGCATGAGATAAGCCTGCTAAATAGCTTTGTTAAATTAAACCAGATGGAGAATAAGTAAAATCTAGCTATGGTAACTTAGCTAGTTAGCCAGCTAACTTAGCCAGCTAATGTAACTAACGAGTGAAACAGTGTCCGAGACAGTCCAGAAGAAGTGTCAGACTAAGCTAGCTAAGGTAGCTAAATTTAGCTAGCTACTGACATAGAGCTACTAGCCAAACGTTGACAAAAAAAACTACATTTAGTTACAACACTTCAGTAATCTTGCGTTGAGAGCATGGTCGCGAGGCTAATGTTACCACACCATATTAGAACAGAAAATGGCTAGCTAGTTCATTCGCTAACATTAGCTACCTACCTAATTATGATAGGATATTTAACCTGAATGACCATCAAATTCATAATTCGTTACGTTTGTTACTTAGCATTTTCAGTTAGCCAAAATACCCGTCAGTCACTCAGTCACATTAACTATAACTAGAATTACTTGCAAGTATTCTGGTGGAATTCACGTGGGACAATTATCCCACTGGCTGGGTCAAAATATCCATAACCCAATCTTAATAACCCAGCACCAACAACCCAACCTTGCTGTACAGTATTTACAGTAAACAACCAAACTATTTTTGCCTGATTGCTTCTAGAAAGAGAGAAGGAACAACACATGATCAAGATGAACTAGCTACTATTTTAAAGCAATGAAAGCTCTAATTGTTACAAAACATGAATCTATGGGCTACATGTATGAGAATAATACCTGCAGTTACTTACCCTATCAATCTTGAAGACGATACACTAATTTATCACTCAAAAAATGTGTTATGAGTTCACCACAAACATATTTTCTGGGTTTTGATGCATCCTCCTCCCAATACATCCTCTTCCAACACCATGGGTAGGGGAAGGTTATCCATCTTCAAAAGTTTTGTTTTGCGTTGATGTCAAATAAACTCATAGTTTTGCTAGATAGCTACCTACCTTAGCTGTTAGGCTAGCTAACATGATACTGAACCGTGACACTAGCATATTGACATGCATATTGGTTTTAAAAGACAGCAACGTATTCACCTAAAAATAGGCAAATCATGAGTTATCTAGCTAGCTACCTATCACATGAATTGTGCAAAAATATGATATCTAATGTTAGCTAGCTATGCGCTAACCAGTCAGTCAGTGGCACTGACAGATTGAAACTGGTATCAACAAAATATGTTTCACTCTCTCCCATAAAACATGACATTGCTAACTAGTCATCATTTAGTTAATAAAATGTAAAAGTTTATTAGGAAGTTTAATTAATAAGTTAGACACTCACAGGACAACGATGGTAGGTAGCTAGCAAAATAGCTTGGTTTCCATTTAACCAACAGATGCTTCTAATCCCCCTGATTGGTCATCAACTGTTACTGGTCTTGGAAGTTGTTGAATAGTTTTGCCACAGATTAAAATTAAATCCTGAGTGAATTGTCTTCCAAAAACAAATTGCGCTAGTGGCAATAAATATTGGGTGTGTTCATAAATTCAATCTGGAGTGCGCTCTGGGCATTTGTAAATTCAGAGCGTTTTCAGATTATCCATTCAAAATTTCACACCGTTTCGCTCTCGGAGCGTTCAGATTGCATACTCAACAACCTGGCCGAGTAGTAGGGTTGATCCGAGCGTTCTGACCTCACAACGGCAGTCAAGCACCCAAGACAACTGGCTAACGTTGGCAAGATTGCTAACTACTTCCAGACACAAATGAGACACCTCACTCTGATTATTTTACTTTCTTTCAAATACTTTGAGCGTTTGCTTTAGCCTGCCTGGAATGCAGACTAAAGATTGGTGTGTTTTACACTTTTGGGACACTTCAACTCTATTGGTTCCATTTTGCCTGGCAAGCTCAATCAAACACAGCTGAAGTATTTTACATGATTTCAAATAATATTTTTCACCAGGGTCTGCGCTGCAGTGACCTTCTCATGACTCTCTTCAATTTTGGGTTCATCGTCAGCAAGGATGGCCAAAAATGAAACAATACACAAATAAATACCATAAAGATCATTTAGCAAAATAAACCACTAAATACATTTTTAAAATACAGAAATACATTTGCAATTACACGGCCCAAACAGCAACAATATTCTCAGTAACGGTTACAGAAACCGTTACTGACTTGCTATGATGTGTGTTGCTTATAACTAACTACCTTAGTTGAATGCACTGACATTAATTCTCTCTGGATAAGAGTGTCTGCTAAATTACCAAAATGTTAATGTAAACATGAAAAGTGAACATACCTACATGAACTGCAAAGCACACTGGGTATTATTATTGGCCTTGTTTCGAGCTCATGTCTAGACAGAGGGCATATAACCCACTGTTCCTAGGCTGTCTATGAAAATAAAAACTTGTTCTTAACAGAATTGCATAGTTAAATAGAAGAAAAATAAATAAAACAGATCCCAAAGTTGGAATGGTTAACACTGCATTTAATCAGCAATGATAAATATTGAATAAACATTTTATTTTTTGCAGTGTACAAACTTCTTATTTCTATGGTTATGACCTGCCGCGGTCATTCCCTTGTGAAAAGGCAGTGTCAAGATCATGTTGTTCAAAGTGACTAGAGAGGACTCCGTAATGAGAGAGAGAAATATTGATACAGCCTACAAGATTCAATCAAGCTACGCTTCCTTCAGTTCAGTTGCATTAATGAGAGGAAATAAAGGCACCCCACTGGGCACAGACGTCAATTCAACCTCTATTCCACCATGGTTCAATATCATTTCATTAAAATGACGTGGAAACATTCAACCAGTGTGTACCCAGTGGGACTTGCACATACTGTATTCTGATCCTCATGACTTTCTTACATGTTTACAACATTTTACTTGACACCCAGTGTCATAACATGACACCATGTGTCAAAACAGCTGACAACCAATGTTGATGGTGCAGGAGAGAATGGCTGCTGTTTTTCAGTCTCCTAACCAATTGTGATATTGTGTGTGTGTTGTTTTTGCCTTATTTGTAACTTATTTTGTACGTAATGTCTCTGCCACCATCTGTAATGACTGAAAAGAGCTTCTCGAAATCAGAACAGCGATTCTTAAGGTTTTTCTCGCCTGAGGTAGAGTATCTCATGACAAGCTGTAGACCACAGTATTTACCAAGAGAGTTTCATCTATATCCTTCGTAGCTGTCTATTTACCACCACAAACCTATGCTGGCACTAAGACCACACTCAATGAGCTGTAAACAGGAAACCGCTCATCCATTTGGCCAATCAGAGTTCCTCTGCCCAGTGGCTGTGTTATTTTGCCCATCTTAATCTCTTATTTTTATTGCCCAGTCTGAGATATAGCTTTTTCTTTGAAACGCTGCCTAGAATGCCAGCATCCCTGAGTCACCTCCTCACTGTTGATGTCAAGACTGGTGTTTGAAGCTACTATTTAATAAAGCTGCCAGTTGAGGACTTGTGAGGCATCTGTTTCTCAAACTAGACACTCTAATGTACTTGTCTTCTTGCTCAGTTGTGCACCGGGGCCTCCCACTCCTCTTTCTATTCTGGTTAGGGACAGTTTGTGCTGTTCTGTGAAGAGTAGTACACAGCGGTGTGTGAGATCTTCAGTTTCTTGGCAATTTCTCGCATGCAATAGCCTTCATTTCTCAGAGCAAGAATAGACTGACGAGTTACAGAAGAAAGGTCTTTGTTTCTGGCTATTTTGAGCCTGTAATCGAACCCACAAATGCTGATGCTCCAGATACTCAACTAGTCTAAAGAAGGACAGTTTTATTGCTTCTTTAATCAGGACAACTGTTTTCAGTTGAGCTAACATAATTGCAAAAAGGGTTTCCTAATGATGATTTAGCCTTCTAAAATGATAAACTTGGATTAGCTAACACAACGTGCCATTGGAACACAGGAGTGATGGTTGCTGATAGTGGACCTCGGGAACTCCTATGTGGATATTCCATATAGAATCTGTCGATTCCAGCTACAACAGTTTTTTACAACATTAACAATGTCTACACTGTATATCGGATCAAGTTTATGTTATTTGAATGGACAAAAAAATTGCTTTTCTTTCAAAAACAAGGAAATTTTTAAGTGACCACAAACTTTTGAACTGTAGTGTCCATATTACCTCAATTACCTTGACTAACCGGTGCCCCCGAACATTGACTCTGTACCGGTACCCCTTGTATATAGCCTCGCTATTGTTATTTTATTGTTGCTCCTTAATTTGTTGCTTTTTTTCTTGTTTTTTTTTCGTAGCTATGATGTGGGCGTGCCCCAAGGGTCAATACTGGGGCCCCTCCTGTTCAGCCTGTACATTAATGATCTGCCTTCTGTCTGTACTGGGTCTGAAGTTCAAATGTATGCAGATGATACAGTGATATATGTGCATGCAAAGAGCAAACAACAAGCTGCACAAGAACTCACTACTGTAATGGTCCAGGTTACAAAGTGGCTCAGTGACTCGTGTTTGCATCTCAATGTGAAAAAAACTGTTTGCATGTTCTTCACAAAGAGGGCAACAGATGCTACTGAGCCAGATGTCTATGTGTCAGGGGAGAAGCTCCAGGTGGTATCCGATTTTAAGTACCTTGGAATCATACTTGATTCCAACCTCTCTTTTAAAAAGCATGTGAAAAAGGTCATTCAAATAACCAAATTCAACCTAGCTAATTTCCGATTTATACGAAATTGTTTGACTACAGAGGTAGCAAAACTGTACTTCAAAGCTATGATACTCCCCCACTTAACATACTGCTTGACTAGTTGGGCCCAAGCTTGCTGTACAACATTAAAACCTATTCAGTCTGTCTACAAACAGGCTCTCAAAGTGCTTGATAGGAAACCCAATAGCCATCATCATTGTCACATCCTTAGAAAGCATGAGCTCTTGAGTTGGGAAAATCTTGTGCAATACACCGACGCATGTCTTGTATTCAAGATCCTTAATGGCCTGGCTCCCCCTCCACTCAATATTTTTGTTAAACAGAAAACCCAGACATATGGCAGCAGATCCACAAGGTCTGCCATGAGAGGTGACTGTATAGTTCCCCTAAGGAAAAGCACCTTTAGTAAATCTGCATTCTCTGTGAGAGCTTCCCATGTCTGGAATACACTGCCATCAGACACACATAACTGCATCACATATCACACTTTCACAAAATGCTTGAAGACATGGCTAAAGGTCAATCAGATTTGTGAACATGGTCCCTAGCTGTGTGTTGCCGCTTTCCATGTTGTCTGTTGTCTGTAGCTTGTGAGGTGTGGAAACACTTTGTTGCTTTTATGAATTTTGTCTTGCTGCTTTTTGTTTTATGTTGCTCTGTCTGTATGCTACGTCTTGCTTGTCCTATGTTGCTCTGTCTGTATGCTATGTCTTGCTTGTCCTATGTTGCTATGTCTTGCTTGTTCTATGTTGCTATTGTCTATATTGTAATTGTTTTTAATAACCTGCCCAGGGACTGCGGTTGAAAATTAGCCGGCTGGCTAAAACCGGCACTTTTACTGAAACGTTGATTAATGTGCACTGTCCCTGTAAAAATAAAAAATAAACTCAACTCAAACTTGTTGTATTCAGCATTTCACTGTGAGGTCTACTACACCTGTTGTATTCAGCATTTCACCCTAAGGTCTACTACACCTGTTGTATTCAGCATTTCACTGTAAGGTCTACTACACCTGTTGTATTTAGCGTTTCACTATAAGGTCTACTACACCTGTTATATTCGGCCCATGTGACAGATAACATTTGATTTGATTTGATAACCTTTTATAATATGGTCATAACACCATCATGACTCATATATTTAGACCTGTTATATATTGCATTATTTTATGGCTGGTTATGACACCTACATAAAAGTGTCAAAACCCACATTTATATATATATTTAAAACAATTCCATCGAGTTTGTCTATTAAATCTTATGTTTTTGTTTTAATTAATTCTTCATTGTTTTTTTCTGATCATATTTGAAATAACTGGTAGAAAATACACTTTATGACACTGTCAAGAAGCATTATGACCATCCTGTGTCCCTTTATTTGGACTGATAAAATAGACTTTATGACACTGTCAAGAAGCATTATGACCATCCTGTGTCCCTTTATTTGGACTGATAAAATACACTTTTTCACACTGTGACACTGTATATATAACATGCTGTTTATGTGGGTTTTGACACTCTTGTGTAGGTGTCATTACCAGCCATAAAATAACTTAATACATGTCACAACAGGTCTAAATGTATGTGTCATGACAGAGTTATGACCATATTATAACAGGTTATGAATGAAAAGTTCTCAGCTGTTTTGACATATTATGAAATGGTTAAGACCATGTCATAATGTGTTATGAAGCTGGGTGTCAAGTAAAGTGGTACCCAATTTTGTTTTGCTCATTTCTGTTATATTGTTTGTCCCTCCTCTCTTATTATTAAGAGATGGAGTCCATAAACAGGCTACTTTAGGAAACTTTCTGAATGGACATAGAGAGAATTAGCTAACTGCCACACACACAACCACCCACCCACACAACCACCCCACCATGGCCTTTTTTTTTGCCTTTACCTCCCTTATCTCACCTCATTTGCTCACATCGTATATAGACTTGTTTCTACTGTATTATTGACTGTATGTTTGTTTTACTCCATGTGTAACTCTGTGTCGTTGTATGTGTCGAACTGCTTTGCTTTATCTTAGCCAGGTCGCAATTGTAAATGAGAACTTGTTCTCAACTTGCCTACCTGGTTAAATAAAGGTGAAAAAAAAGAAAACAAAGGACCCATCAATCAAAGCCACCAGCGTATATCAGACACACAGAAATCACATTTCCTAAAATCCTGTTCAAAACCTACCTTCAAATCTGTAGTCCATCAGAAAGTAGGCCTTGGCTACATTAAACATAATGGGTGATATTAGAGAACTATACTTTTTTATTGCACATTTAATTCAACTGCCGCAGTTGGCGATGTTCAACTTCAATTCATTGGCTCATATGTTCTTGTCCCTGGCTTGCATAGCACAAGTGATGGTCGCCTAAATTCACTATAGTAGGCTAGCATACAAATGAATCAATTCCCAATTTACACGTATCTTCACTGTTCCCTGCTTGCGTAATTCATGCATCTTCCATCCTCTCTCTATTCCTCTTATAACTCTTGAACCAACCTAGCTGAATTTCATTTAACCAGGCAAGTCTCTTAAGAACAAATTCTTTTTTTACAATGACGGCCGACACCAAACCTGGACGACGCTGGGCTAATTGTTCACCGCCCTATGGGACTCCCAATCATGGCAGGTTGTGATACAGCCTGGATTCGAGCACTGAGATGCAATGCCTTGGACCGCTGCCCCACTCTGGAGCACCTACAGTGTGTCTGTCCCAGAAGTAGCAATATGGTCACTAACTTTGAGCAATTAAAAAACATATATATTCCAGGAAAGAAGCACCTTGCTCTTGGCCACAGCCTTCACAATGAACTGTCAGGGAAGTTTGAATGGCGAGAGCTTCTGTGCCTTGATGTGATCACATTGATTGGTGGTAAAAATGCAATAAATGGGAATCCTCTTTCCCCGTGCCCAATACATACAATTTAATGCATTACGTCAGAATGCCCAATTTTAGAATGTTTCCAATCAAATGTATGAATTAATCAGTCTATTTGCATAAACATGGTGATTGACTGATAGCTGTGAGGGTTCTCAAATTAGGATCAAATCCTTAGATGTTCATATTTGAAGATTGACAAAAGGCCAGCCTCTTTGACCAAATGACAGGAGTTGCAAGGAGTAGAATGTAATAGCAGAGACGGCAACCAGGCTATTCCAGACCTGCATTGTTTGTTGAATTGACAGAATTATCACAATAGGCAACCAACAGTAATGCTCTAAAAGAATGCTGTATCTGAGTTCATCAGTAACTGCACTTAGTTGCTTTACAGTGTTACATCAACACTTTCCTTGGAGTTCCAGTATGACCTCAGCGAAGCCTTTGAAGTTTTGCCCGTGCGGTGTGGTCACATTTGATGGAAATTCCTCCCAAAGTTTGGAAATTCAATATGGAGCCTTTCATGTTTCACAGTGTGAGCCACTCCAGAATTCCATCATGGTGTGCAGCAAGCTGGGAATAGTCTCTTATTCACTCTGATCACCCCTTCTCACCTCTCTGATTCAGAGGGGTTGGAATAAATGCAGAAGACACATTTAGGTTGAAAGCATTAGGTTGCGCAACTGACTAGGAATCCCCTTTCCCCTGTGTGTTTGTCAGAGAATTTTCTGACTGAGTCAGGTGAGTTCAACTAACCATGCTCATCGTGTGTCGTGTCCTGGCTGTTTCCCTCTCTAGTCACAAGCGATCTGTATCCACCAGCAGCCATCCCCATATGACTCTGCCCTCCCTTCAGCCTACTGATGCCCAACATCAGTATCAACGGGTCGTTTAGTTTTCTAAAAGAGCGTGGTCACTGTGTTTACTTCATTTGAGGAAGAGCGAGAGGTATCTTTAGAATTTTCTCGTGGCACGAATGGCTGTTTTCTTTCTCTGTTTCTGATATAATGCCAGAGAAGTTTCATAATCTGTGCCACCCATCAATGACTGGGCACAATTGGACATGCCCAGAGTAAGTTTTAAGCACATGACCTGTTTTTGATGAGGAAGTGAGAGTGTGTGTCCCTCTCTTGCCAATGCCACCAACTTGCCCAATACACTTTTTTAGCTGTTTGGGTAGAAAGGATGTCCATTGTGGTGAATGCATGAGATGCCATCATTGTTACCTGCATCGCACAAATGTTATCTGTGCCACACAAATGCAGACATGAAGTATTTTGATTAATTTCCTCTATTCCATGGATAAATTCGGTTTTGTTGGAGTTCATGAATTACAAGCTGTTGTGTTATGAATTGACCAAGGAACCTCTACCTACCTACCTACCTACCTGTCTGTCTGTCTGTCTGTCTGTCTGTCTGTCTGTCTGTCTGTCTGTCTGTCTGTCTGTCTGTCTGTCTGTCTGTCTGTCTGTCTGTCTGTCTGTCTGTCTGTCTGTCTGTCTGTCTGTCTTTGTGTGCAGCTGTACTCTGCTTGTAATGTGTCAGACCATATTGAGACAATTAACAATATTCTATTGTCTTTATAGGTTTCTTATGTTTTTTATATAACAGCTATTCTGAGCTTTCATTCTGTATTTAGTGTTTTGTGCAGTTCAGCATACGTACAAGGCTACGTGGCTTCCATTAGAAGACCAGCAGTGGCCATGTGAATTTGAAAAGAGTTTAAATACTTATACATTGTAAAACTTTGTCTCTCGCTCTCTCTGGACTTTGATATTTACTTCTGTTTAATTGAGATTCCAGTTTTTTTTTTAGTATCATAAAAAGGCTGAACAAGACAGACAGAGCAGAGCAGGAACTGTTGGTTTAGCTGCATGTTGGTTCGTTGCACGCAGTGTCATTTTTTTCTACTGTCTTATTATATGTTGACTGGGACGAAGAATGAAATTATAAAACTGCATCATTTCAAGCGACTGGGGAAGTTAGACAGAGGCCATAAGACTATCATCTCATCTACAGTACAGAGTGCGTTGGAAAACCCTGGTCCAGAGCCAAATCATTTCTAAGCCTATATCAAAGATTGCAGAATGAATCTGATATTCCACCATTGTCTAACAACCTTTTTGTTTAGATGTGCCTGAGTGTAAGTCAACCTTACAGAGAGATGGCTGGTTATTAGCGACCTATGATGTCATGGAAAGATGTGCCGCTCGCCTATGGTGGAAAATAGTGCCAAAGTCTGTCATTCAATGAGGATTTAGAGTGTGGGGTATCCCTGGTGATACAGGATGGTGGTGCAGGTGGTGTGGGTTAACGGCAGCAAGGTGATGGATGCAAAGACATACGTTTACTCTCCTCCTGCTCCTCTCCCCTTTCACCATTAACGTAAAGCTTAAGGTCTCTATTAAGATACTGTATGTAAGTTGTAAAAATTGACAGTGTTCTGTCTTAATTACTCATTTGACGGGAAGCAGCGAAAGGACAGTATAAAATGTGCTTTTATGTCTTTACAATCTGTGCCATGTCAAGAGACACGCTGTATCACAGACTATTCATGTGACTAAAATGAACAAAATGGAACATAAGATAACACAAGATTTCTATAAGACAACAGGGAAACCATTCCTTCTAATAAGTTTGGAAAAACACAAAGAGCTTCAAGGTATAATGCCTTAGAATTACATATAGAAATGAATAGGATCTCTGTTCCATTTACATACAAAAAAATACTAATGGACTTAAGAGGTGAGCAAATTACAAGCAACATTGATCTATCATCCATCTCCAACAATTAAAGAAAAAGAGAGGGTCAAATGACAGATAATTTCAGTGTGCTCTTTAAAGGGGGAGTAAAAATGAGAAAGCCTTGGTATTAAAGCTACACTACTCACCCTCACTTACCACTCTATCACCCCCCCTCCTTTCTCGCTACTCTCTCTTTCTCTCCATGAAAACATTCCCTCCCCCTCTATTTCTCTCTCCCTCACTATCTCGCTCACTCTCTCTTTACTGCCCTCGATCCCTCTAACTTCCCCACTCTCACTACCCGCTTCCTTCCTTCCCTCACTCTCTCTCTCTCTCTCCCTCACTATCTCGCTCACTCTCTCTTTACCGCCCTCGATCCCTCTAACTTCCCCACTCTCTCTACCCGCTTCCTTCCTTCCCTCCCTCTCTCTCTCTCTCTAATCATCAGATTACCAGATGCTGCAGTTTCACACTCAATGATTCCCGGTAAGATTGGTCAATCAAGTGGACTGAGAGCCATTTAGCAGCGGGGGGCAGATGACAATAAAATGCCTTAATTGGTTTCTGGATCCAGACCTCTGATTGGTCCAAGAACAAGTAAGCGAGTGATGGGGGGAGAGGGGTTGGGTGGTGGTGGGTCATACACTCTGAGAAAAAAATGGGCCAAGTAGAACCATATAGAGTTGTTTGGTTTATCCCCATAGGGGAACTCTTTTTGGCGCTAAGTAGAACCATATAGAGTTATTTGGTTTGTCCCCATAGGGGAACCCTTTTTGGTGCTAGTTACACAGTAAACTTTGCAGGGTTAAATCAAAACTTAAAGAGTTCATTTGAATACTATCTCAGAGTACATACTGTATGGTCCCACTCTACATAGTGTAATAAGTACTCTGATTATAGTGTTAAATTAACACTCAAAATGTAACACACCATAGTGTAAAAAATTACCACTGCATTACACTTGCCAGTGTTACTCAAATGTATGGGGTAATTAACACTCAGTGTTATTTGTATTCAACACTAGTATTGATCTAGAGTTAACTCCTATTAGTGTTAAACAAAAACACTGTGACAGTAAGTCATTTTGGGTGTTGTTTTAACACTGTATGTTGTAAAGCCTAATTTGCGTGTTTCCAATGGTTCCTTTTCCTCTCGAGTGATATGTAGAGTTACCACCCATGACTGTATTTGTTAGTGACAGAGACATGGTGTGACGTCCCTTCCACTCAGTCTGCTGTGTTCTCCTGTTTGGTAGTCTGTTTGTTGCAGGAGGCCTCTCCATACACTGCATACACTACTGATCCTATGGATGTCCACAACTCATGTTACATTTTTGTATTTATTATTATTTGTTTAATAAATGTACAGTTGAAGTTTGAAGTTTACATACACCTTAGCCAAATATATTTAAACTCAGTTATTCACAATTCCTGACATTTAATCCTAGTAAAAATTCCCTGTCTTAGGTCAGTTAGGATCACCAATTTATTTTAAGAATGTGAAATGTCAGAATAATAGTAGAGAGAACTATTTATTTCAGTTTAAAACATTTTCGTCACATTCCAAGTGGGTCAGAAGTTTGCACGGACTCAATTAGTATTAAGGAGGCATTGCCTTAAATTGTTTAACTTGGTTCAAATGTTTCGGGTAGCCTTCCACAAGCTTCCCAAAATAAGTTGGGTCAATTTTGGCCCATTCCTCCTGGCAGAGCTGGTGTAACTGAGTCAGGTATGTAGGCCTCCTTGCTCGCACATGCTTTTTCAGTTCTGCCCACAAATGTTCTATAGGATTGAGGTCAGGGCTTTTCGATGGCCACTCCAATACCTTGACTTTGTTGTCCTTAAGCCATTTTGCCACAATTTTGGAAGTATGCTTGGGGTCATTGTCCATTTGGAAGACCCATTTGCGACCAAGCTTTAACTTCCTGACTGATGTCTTGAGATGTTGCGTCAATATATCCACATAATTTTCTCTCCTCATGATGCCATCTATTTTGTGAAGTGCACCAGTCCCTCCTGCAGCAAAGCACCCCCATAACATGATGCTATCACCCCCAGTGCTTCACTGTTGGGATGGTGGTCTTCGGCTTGCAAGCCTCCCCCTTTTCCTCCAAACATAACTATGGTCATTATGGCCAAACAGTTCTATTTTTGTTCCATCAGACTACAGTACATTTCTCCAAAAAGTATGATCTTTGTTCCCATGTGCAGTTGCAAACCGTAGTCTGGCTTTTTTTATGGCAGTTTTGGAGCAGAGGCTTCTTCCTTGCTGAGCGGCCTTTCAGGTTATGTTAATATAGGACTCGTTTTATTGTGGATATAGATACTTTTGTACCTGTTTCCTCCAGCATCTTCACAAGGTCCCTTGCTGTTTTTCTGTGATTATTTTGAACTTTTCTCACCAAAGTATGTTCATCTCTAGGAGATAGAACGCGACTCCTTCCTGAGTGGTATGAAGGCTGCGTGGTCCCATGGTGTTTATCCTTGTGTACTATTGTTTGTACAGATGAACGTGGTACCTTCAGGAGTTTGGAAATTGCTCGTAAGGATGAACCAGACTTGTGGAGGTCTACATTGTTTTTTCTGAGGTCTTGGCTGATTTCTTTTGGTTTTCCCATAATGTCAAGCAAAGAGGCACTGAGTTTGAAGGTAGGCCTTGAAATTTATCCACAGGTACACCTCCAATTGACTCAAATTATGTCAATTAGTCTATCAGAAGCTTCTAAAGCCATGACATCATTTTCTGGAATTTTCCAAGCTGTTTAAAGGCACAGTCAACTTAGTGTATGTAAACTTCTGACCCACTGGAATTGTGATACAGTGAATTATAAGTGAAATAATCTGTCTGTAAACAATTGTTGGAGAGATTACCTGTGACCTGCACAAAGTAGTTGTCCTAACCGACTTGCCGAAACTAAAGTTGTTAACAAGAAATGTATGGAGTGGTTTAAAAACGAGTTTTAATGACTCAAGCTAAGTGTATGTTAACTTCTGACTTCAACTGTACATGTTGGATAACAGATATTGCTGAACACTCTTGTTCCAGCTGGGCTTCACCTTGTCTGTTAATCAAGAAGCCTGATTCATGTTTTAGGCCATGCACAGACTATCGCAAAGTTAGCAACATTACAAAGCCTGCTTCTTTTCCTCTTCCTCGTATGGAGGATTGTGTTGATCAAGTGGGTTCTGCAAAATTTGTGAGCAAGTTCAATCTTCTAAAAGGGCACCGGCAGGTCCCCTTGTCTCCTAGAGCATGGGAGATTTGTGCTCTGATCACAACTTCTGGACTGTATTTCTGTACAGTTGTGCCTATTTGCAGTGTTAAGCATGGCAATTCACAGTAGCTGTCCCTTATAGAATTAATTACATGGCTACAGTATGTATGTTTGCTGCATTCATTTAATCACTAACAATTTGTTATTACCTCTTTGCCACTGTTTGCAATTATCAGGGCCAGCTTGACAGTGGCCAGGTCCTAATGTCAAAGATGGAAGCTCTTCACAAACTGAACTTACACTGTGAGAAGAACAAACTGTATCCTCTCAGACAGAGGAACAAACGTCAACAGTTGTATTCAGCTGTAGTGCTGAGACCCTAAAATGTGAATTGCTATCTTAAGAAGATTGACTTTTATACCGTTACATTCTTTCTTGCATTTATTTGTGTAATTTGCCAAAAAAGGCAACTTCAAGTGCATTTACAATGAAGTCATACAATCCTCTGAGCATTGATGTTTCTAAATCTGGATTATTTATTGAAGTCAAGTGAAGGAGATAAGTGTGAGATTCAAAAATACACGTTTGTCCCGATTCCGAGCCGAGTAAAATATGCATAAATATGCGTAAATTCCATGTTTATGGACTTTTCTCTCTATGCATATTCTGATCATGAATTTAAGCATGAGAATAAGGGCTCCTGAGTGGCGCAGCAGTCTAAGGCACTACATCTCAGTGCCAGAGGGGTCACTACAGGCCCTGGTTCAATTCCAGTCTGTGGGCACTCTCAAATGTCTTCATTATAGACTACCTCAACTTTCTGTTTCCTATTTCTATCATGTTAAATGTTAGCCACTATCAGTATCGACCGTCAGTAGGTCTAATAACAACATATATTCAACTCCCAATTTACTGTTAGTTCCCGTCGGTTGCTATAGCCTACATTATCATTTAATTTAATTACATTATTTTGCATACCTTCATTTGTAAACGCCATTGTGGTTGTTGCTGAAAATAATTAGTAACATTTAGTAATATAAAAAAAAGTAATGAAGGCTAATTCAATCTTTATGGGGTGTTGAGCTGACCAAGCCGTAGTGGTTGGAACCAGATGCATAGCGCACTGTTCCATGGTTAGTGCAGGCAATAGACGAGGGTATAGCCTACTAGTGTACACTATTCTCCCTATCATAATTATATGTACATTCATCTTTCAACATTACCATGGGTCAAACTTGATGTTTAAGATTCATACTGTAAATACTTTTCTAACCTTAAATAATCTACAAGATCAGAGTATTTTTAAATCTACCAATTGGTGCTGAAACGGAGATGAATATGCATATATTTAGATGGCTTTCTTTCATTGATGGGGTGGCAGGTAGCCTAGTGGTTAGAGCGTTGGACTAGTAACCGGAAGTTTGCAAGATTGAATCCCTGAGCTGACAAGGTAAAAATCTGTCATTCTGCCCCCGAACAAGGCAGTTAACCCACTGTTCCTAGGCTGTCATTGAAAATGAGAATATATTCTTAGCTGACTTGCCTAGTTAAATAAAGGTCAATAAAAAATGAATCTCTAATATTGTCAACCTGTTCTCTCTATATATTCTATTGAGTCTGTCAACAGAATTCTAACTAAAAGATACACCGTATTTAAAGGTATGGCTTAAGCTTAATGTGCTGAAAACCCTATTGAATGAAATCTCAATTAGAAAATCTGTTGGCTAGCAAGAGGGAGGGTTTTGGGCAGTTAAATTACATTTATTCAGTGCGCACAAGGGAACAACGACTTCAAAGCCTGTTACGGGACTGAATAAGTTAAGTCTGAATACCTACTGAGAAGTTATAGGAAAGACTTGTGTAAGAGAGGTGTCATTTCCTAAGTCGGAATCAGGCCCTTTATGAACAAGTAACTATGGGTGACAGGTCACAACTTGGCCCACTCATTTCTGTAAAAAACCCAATGATTTATTTATTTGTGTTCCAATTTTTTGTTCGTTTCGCACTGTTGGGGGTAGGTGCACATGATTCAGCAGCCCTAATATGAATTGGTGCACGAGACAGAAATACAATAATGCAGTGCGACTTGAGTTTCACCATCAGCTGGAAGACTGTGTCCCCTTGTCTCAGCGGAGGGCAGAGCCCTCCTGAGCCTTACCGCTGTTCCCTCCCTCCTCTCAGACCGACCATCAGATGCAGGCCATCAGTCCAGTAAAAAGTAAATCAGCTAATTGTTATGCTCACTTAGCTGTGCTTCAAGTAATACAACAAATTATATATTACCAGTGTGAATATATACCTGCATTTCTTTTAAATATAGCCCAATTTCAAAATGGTCTGAGAAGAACAACATTGGTAGGCCAATTAAACCATAGCCAATACGCAGTGATAATGTATGTGAAAATTTGTACTTTGGTCTGATGAGTCCAAATTTGAGACTTTTGGTTCCAACCGCCATGTATTTCTGGGATGCAGAGTAGGTGAACAGATTATCTCCGCATGTGTGGTTCCCACCATGAAGAATGAAAGAGGATGTGTGATGGTGAGGGGGTGCTTTGCTGGTGACAATGTATTTATTTATTTAGAATTCAAGGCACACTTAACCAGCATGGTCCGATAGTCCAGGATTATGAGGAAAAACATTAAGATGTGCAATATTTATTCCACGGAACAAAACTAGGTCCAGATTATGACTGTGGCAGTGAGTAGGTCCGGAGACATGTTGGACAAACCCCACTGAGTCGATGATGGCTCTGAAAGCCTTTTGGAGTGGGTCTGTGGACTTTTCCATGTGAATATTAAAGTTACCAAAAATGTGAATATTAACTGCCATGACTACAAAGTCCAATAGGAATTCAGGGAACTCAGTGAGAAACGCTGTATACGGCCCAGGAGGCCTATAAACATTGAGTTTATTGAGTAGGCTGCATAGATTTTATGACTAAAGCTCAAAGACGAAAACGCAGTCATTTTTTTCGTAAATTTAAATTTGGTATCGTAAATGTTAGCAACACCTTCGCCTTTGCGGGATGCGGGGGGGTTATGGTCACTAGTGTAACCAGGAGGAGAGGCCTCATTTACACAGTAAATTCATCAGGCTTGAGCCATGTTTTAGTCAGGCCAATCACATCAAGATTATGATTAGTTTATTGACTATAATTGTCTTGGAAGTGAGGGATCTAACATTAAGTAGCCCTATTTTGAGATGTGAGATATCACAATCTCTTTCAAAAATGCCTGGAATGGAAGAATTCTTAGTTCCAGTGAGATTGCTAAAGCAAACACAGTCCTGTTTAGTTTTACCCAACCTAGATCGAGGCACAGACACCATCTCAATGGTGATAGCTGAGCTGACTACACTGACTGTGCTAGTGGCAGACTCCACTAAGCTGGCAGGCTGGCTAACAGCCCGCTGCTTGGCCTGCACCGTGTCTCATTGTGGAGCTATAGGAGTTAGAGCCCTGTCTACGTTCATAGATAAGATGAGAGCACCCCTCCAGCTAGGATGGAGTCTGTCACTCCTCAGCAGGCCATGCTTGGTCCTGTTTGTGGGTGAGTCCCAGAAAGAGAGCCAATTATCTACAAATTCTATCTTTTGGGAAGGGGAAGAAAACAGTTTTCAACCAGCGATTGAGTTGTGAGACTCTGCTGTAGAGCTCATCTCTCCCCCTAACTGGGAGGGGGACAGAGACAATTACTCGATGCCAACACATCTTTCTAGCTGGTTTACACTCTGAGGCTATATTGCGCTTGGCGACCTCTGACTGTTTCATCCTAACATCGTTGGTGCCGACGTGGATAACAATATCCCTATACTCTCTACACTCACCAGTTTTAGCCTTAGCCAGCAGCATCTTCAGATTAGCCTTAACGTTGGTAGCCCTGCCCCCTGGTAATCAGTTTATGATCGCTGGGTGATTCTTTTTAAGTCTAATACTGCGGGTAATGGAGTCGCCAATGACTAGGGTTTTCAATTTGTCAGAGCTAATGGTGGGAGGCTTCGGTGTCTCAGACCCCGTAACGGGAGGAGGAGAGACAAGAGAAGGCTCGGCCTCTGACTCTGACTCGTTGGTTAACCTTTTTGAGATAGGGGGCAGCATTTTCACTTTTGGATGAATAGCATGCCCAGAGTGAACTGCCTCCTACTCTGTCCCAGATGCTAATATATTAGTATTGGATAGAAAACACTGTGAAGTTTCTAAAACTGTTTGAATGATGTCTGTGAGTATAACAGAACTCACATGGCAGACGAAAACCTGAGAACAATCCAACCAGGAAGTGGGAAATCTGAGGTTTGTAGTTTTTCAAAGCTTGGCCTACCGAATACAGTGTCTATGGGGTCAATTTGCACTTCCTATGGCTTCCACTAGAAGTCAACCGTCTTTAGAAACTTGTTTCAGGCTGCTGCTATAAAGGAGGGGGAATGGGAGCTGAATGAGTCATGGGTCTGGCAGAGTGTCTCAGGCTTGTGACGCGCGTTCCCGACAGAGTTAGCTCTCGTTCCAGTGCTTTTCTTCAGACAATGAAATTCTCCGGTTGGAACCTTATTGATGATTTATGTTACAAACATCCTAAAGATTGATTCCATACATCGTTTGACTTGTTTCTACGACCTGTAACGGAACTTTTTTGTCTGGACGAAGTGCTCGTGCCTCATGAAGATGGATTACTGGGCTGAACACGCTAACAACAAGTGGCTATTTGGACTTAAATGATGGACTTTATGGAACAAATCAGTCATTTATTGTCGAACTGGGATTCCTGGGAGTGCCTTCTGATGAAGATCATCAAAGGAAAGTGAATATTTATAGTGTTATTTCTAACTTCTGTTGACTCCAACATAGCGGATATTTCTTTGGCTGGATTGGGCTCTGAGCACCGTTCTCAGATTATGCTTTTTCCGTAAAGTTTTTTTAAAATCTGACACAGCGGTTGCATTAAGGAGAAGTCTATCTTTAATTCTGTGAATAACAATTGTATCTTTAAAAAAAAGATTGCGGTATCCAATTGTTAGTAATTACTATCTTGTCTCATCGCTATAACTCCCGTACGGGCTCGAGAGAGACGAAGGTCGAAAGCCATGCGTCCTCCGAAACACAACCCAACCAAACCGCACTGCTTCTTAACACAGTGGGCATCCAACCGGAAGCCAGCCGCACCAATGTGTCGGAGGAAACACCGTGCACCTGGCGACCTTGGTTAGCGTGCACTGCGCCCGGCCCGCCACAGGAGTCGTTGGTGCGCGATGAGACAAGGATATCCCTACCGGCCAAACCCTCCCTAACCCAGGTGACGCTAGGCCAACATGATTATTTCTGCAAAATCATCTGGATGTTTTGGAATCAAAACATTACCGCACGTAACGCGCCGATGTAAACTGAGATTTTTGGATATAAATATGCACATTATCAAAAAAAACATACATGTATTGTGTAACATGATGTCCTATGAGTGTCATCTGATGAATATCATCAAAGGAGACTGATTAATTTGATCTATATTTCTGCTTTTTGTGACTCCTATCTTTGGCTGGAAAAATGGCTGTGTGTTTTTTTGACTTGGCTATGGCCTAAAATAATCATATGTTGTGCTTTCGCTGTAAAGCATTCTTGAAATCGGACACGATGGGTAGATTAACAAGAAGATTATCTTTAATTTGCTGTGTTGGACTTGTTAATGTGTGAAAGTTACATATTTAAAAAAAATATTTTAGAATTTTGCGCGCTGCCTTTTCAGCGGAATGTTGTTGAGGGGTTCCGCTAGCAGTTTCTGTCAGCTGAATGAGCAACACCGGTTGAGCATTCCTACAGCATTTCCTTCCAGAAGCCATGAGAAAGTTTTCCGGCTGCGGGGACTGTGTGAGTGGATTTATACTACTATCTGTACTTATTGGTGGCACAGACGCTGTTTCATCCTTTCCTACACTGAAATTACCCTTTCCTAACGATTGTGTCTGAAGCTGGGCTTGCAGCACGTCTATCCTCACCATAAGGCGATCGTTCTCCTGTATATTATGAGTACAGCGACTACAATTAGAAGGCATAATGTTAATATTACTACTTAGCTTCGGCTGGTGGAGGTCCTGCAGAACCATGTCCAGATAAAGCACCCATGGTGAAAAAGTAAAGTTGGCAGATAGCAAAGTAACGCTAGCAACACAATGCACAGCAGCACGTAAGCAAGTCCACAAATTGTGACAGACTAAACCTAGTCCTGGCCATCCCATCTGGTTTGCGCAAAATGGGACTATCATTTATGTATTTTTCAACAGGACAACGACCCAAAACACATTTCCAGGCGGTGTAAGTGCTATTTGACCAAGAAGGAAAGTGATGAGTTGACCTGGCCTCCACTATCATCCAACCTCAACCCAAATGAGATGGTTTGGGATGAGTTGGACCGCAGAGTGAAGGAAAAGCAGCCAATAAGTGCTCAACATATGTGAGAACTCCTTCAAGACTGTTGGAAAAGCATTCCTCGTGAAGCTGGTTGAGAGAATGCCAAGTGTGTGCAAAGCTGTCATCAAGGCAAAGGGTGGCTACTTTGAAGAATCTCAAATATAAAATACTTTTTTGCTTACTACATGAGTTCATATGTGTTATTTCATAGTTTTGATCTCTTCACTATTGTTCTACAAGGTAGAAAATAGTGAAAATAAAGAAAAACCCTTGAATGAGTAGGTGTGTCCAAACTTTTGACTGGTACTGTATGTCCTTGCAGTTGCATGAGGTAGCACAATTGTCACAGCAGTCATGTTTAAGTGATATTGGTTGCGCGACATCATCATCAAAGCGCTTTAACAGTTTCACCTACCTTCAGCAGGTGTTTGCACTGTTTGTCACATACTGTCTCCTCTTATATGAAATTCCAACAAGCTGTCTTCCATGGTACAGGATAAGTGAATGTACAGTCATGGCCAAAAGTTTTGAGAATGACAGAAATATAAATTTTCACAAAGTCTGCTGCCTCAGTTTTCATGATGGCAATTTGCATATACTCCAGAATGTTATGAAGAGTGATCAGATGAATTGCAATTAATTGCAAAACTCTTTGCCATGCAAATAAACTGAATTCCTCCCCAAAAAACATTTCCACTGCATTTCAGCCCTGCCACAAAAGGACCAGCTGACATGTCAGTGATTCTCCCGTGAACACGGGTGTGAGTGTTGACGAGGACATGGCTGGAGATCACTCTGTCATGCTGATTGAGTTCAAATAACACACTGGAAGCTTCAAAAGGAGGGTAGTGCTTGGAACTATTGTTCTTCCTCTGTCAACCATGGTTACCTGCATGGAAACACGTGCCGTCATCATTGCTTTGCAAAAAAAGGGCTTAACAGGCAAGGATATTGCTGCCAGAAAGATTGCACCTAAATCAACCATTTATCGGATCATCAAAAACTTCAGGGAGAGCGGTTCAGTTGTTGTGAAGAAGGCTTTAGGGCGCCCAAGAAAGTCCAGCAAGCGCCAGGACCGTCTCCTAAAGTTGATTCAGCTGCGGGATCGGGGCCCCACCAGTACAGAGCTTGCTCAGGAATGGCAGCAGGCAAAAAGCTGGTCTGGAGAAGACAAGGTGAGCGCTACAATCAGTCCTGTGTCATGCCAACAGTAAAGCATTATTTTGCCTAAGAACACATCCATGAATAAAGAATGGTACCAACAAATCCTCCGAGAGCAACTTCTACCAACCATCCATGAACAGTTTGGTGATGAACAATGGCTTTTCCAGCATGATGGAGCACCTTGCCATAGGGCAAAAGTGATAACTAAGTGCCTCGGGGAACAAAACATCGATATTTTGGGTCCATGGCCAGGAAACTCCCCAGACCTTAATCTCATTGAGAATTTGTGGTCAATCCTTAAGAGGCGGGTGGACAAACAAAAACCCACACATTCTGACAAACTCCAAGCAAGAATGGGCTGCCATTAGTCAGAATGATTATGCAAGAATGGGCTGCCATTAGTCAGGATGTGGCCAAGAAGTTAATTGACAGCATGCCAGGGCGGATTGCAGAGATCTTGAAAAAGAAGGGTCAACACTTCAGTATTCCATAGTAACATCTGACAAAAATATCTAAAGACACTGAAGCAGCAAACTTTGTGGAAATTAATATTTGTGTCATTGTAAAAACTTTTGGCCACGACTATATTTGTATTTCTCAAGGATCCCGATTAGCTGCTCCCAAGGCAGCCTGTCATGCCCTGATCTGTTTCACCTGTCCTTGTGATTGTCTCCACCCCCTCCAGGTGTCGCTTATTTTCCCCAGTGTATTTATCCCCGTGTTTCCTGTCTCTCTGTGCCAGTTCTTCTTGTATGTTTTTAAGTCAACCAGTGGTTTTCCCCGTTCGCCTGTTTTTTGCATTCTTCTTTTTTTTTTGTCCTCCTGGTTTTCACCCTTGCCTGCCTGACCAAGACCCTGTCTGCCACTTTGTACCTCCTGGACTCTGATCTGGTTTTGACCTTTTTGCCTGTCCACGACATTCTCTTGCCTACCCCTTTGGATTAATTAAAATTGTAAGACTCCAATCATCTGCATCTGCATTTGGGTCTCGCGGTGTGCCTTGATACAGCCAAGGCAGCAGCTACTCTTCCTGAGGTCCAGCAACATTAAGGCAGCTATAAGCTATTTAAAATATTATGACATTACATTCCAGAACACTTTTCTCAAAACATTAAGTGTGTTCGCTCAGGCCACTACTTTACTATCATATATCTACAATACAAAATTTGTGTGTAGAGTGTGTATCTTATCATGTGTCTCTTCACAGTCCCTGCTGTTCCGTAAGGTGTGGTTCTATCAGTTAAAAAAAAATCTGATTATACTGTTTGCATTAGCTACCTTATGTGGAATAGAGTTTCATGTAGTCATGGCTCTATGTCATACTGTGCGTCTCCCATACTCTGTTCTTGACTTGGGAATTGTGAAGAGATCTTTTGTGGGATGTCTTGTGGGGTATGCATGGGTGTCTGAGCTGTGTGCTAGTAGTTAAAACAGACACCTTGGTGCATTCAACATGTCAACACTTCTTACAAAACAAGTAGTGATGAAGTCGATCTCTCCTCCACTTTGAGCCAGGAGAGATGCACATGCATATTATTAATGTTAGCTCCCCGTGTACCTTTAAGGGCCAGAGGGCCATAACATTTTTCCATTAGCAGACTATGATCAATAATGTCAAAAGCCACACTGAAGTCTAACAAAACAGTTCCCACTATCTGTTTATCATCAATTTCTCTCAGGAAATTGGTAACAGGCAGATTGGTTGGATATTTGAGCCAGTAAATGGGGCTTTACTATTCTTGGGTAGCGGAATTACTTTTGCTTCCCTCCAGGTCTGAGGGTACACACTTTCTAGTAGGCTTAAATTGAAGATGTGGCAAATAGGAGTGGCAATATCAACCACTATTATCCTCAGTAGTTTTCCATCCAAGTTGTCAGACCCCGGTGGCTAGCCATTGTTGACAGACAACAATAATTTTTTCACAACTAACACACTCTACGTAATTCAAAATTACAATGCTTGACTTTCATAATTTGATCACTTAAAGTTGGCTGTGTAGTGTCAGCATTTGTTGCTAGCATGTCATGCCTAATTTTGCTAATCTTACCAAAGGAAAAAAATCATTAAAGTAATTACCAATATCAGTGGGTTTTGTAATGAATGAGCCATCTGACTCAATGAATGATGGAGCTGAGTTTGCTCTTTTGCTCAAAATTTTATTTAAGGTGCTCCAAAGCTTTTTACTGTCATTCTTTATGTCATTTATCTTTGCTTCATAGTATAGTTTCTTCTACTTTTAATTCAGTTTAGTCCCATTTTCTCAATTTTCAGTACGTTTGCCAATTGGTTGTGCAACCAGACTTATTTGCCATTCCTTTTGCCTCATCCCTCTCATCCAAATGTTTCAATTCCTCATCAATCCACAGGCATTTAATAGTTTTTACAGTGGGTGCATGCTTATTTTCTTGATGGGTGCATGCTTATTAGTTATTGGAATAAGCAATTTCATAAATGTGTCAAGTGCAGCATCATTACAAACCACAGACCAACAAATATTATTTACATCATCAACATAGGAATCACTACAAAACTTATTGAATGACCTCTTATACACTATATTAGGCCCAGCCTTTGGAACTTTGGTTTTCCTAGATATGGCTACCATATCGTGATCACTACATCCTATCAATTTGGATACTGCTTTACAGTAAATGTCTGCAGCATTAGTAAAGATGTCACCAATACATGATGATTTCATTCCTGTGCTCTTTGTAAGTAGGTTGACTAATAACCTGAACCAGGTTGCAGGCACTAGTTACAGTTTTAAGCATTTTCTTGAGTGGGCAGTTTAGATGAAAGCCAGTCAATATTTAAATCACTCAGAAAATATACATATCTGTTGATATCCCATACATTATCAAGCATTCCACACATGTTTTCCAGATACTGATGTTTAGCACATGGTGGTCTATAGCAGCTTCCCACAAGAATGGGCTTTAGGTGTGGCAGATGAACCTGTAGCCACACTACTTCAACGGTATTTAACATGAGCTCTTCTCTAAGCTTTACAGTAATGTGGTTCTGAATATAAACGGCAACACCTCCACCATTGGCATTTCAGTCTTTTCTGTAGATGTTATAACCATGTATTGCTACTACTGTATCATCAAAGGTATTATCTAAGTCAGGTTCAGAGATTGTCAGAATATGAACGTCATCTGATACTAGCATATTATTGATTTCATGAACCGTGTTTCTTCGCAACAAAGCATCCTTCACTCATGCTCATACTTTGGTGATGTCATCTATAAATAGCCTCAAACACTCTACTCAACAAACTGGATGCAGTCTATCACAGTGCCATCCGTTTGGTCACCAAAGCCCCATACACTACCCACCATTGCGACCTGTACGCTCTCATTGGTTGGCCCTCGCTTCATACTCGTTGCCAAACCCACTGGCTACAGGTTATCTATAAGTCTCTGCTAGGTAAAGCCCCGCCTTATCTCAGCTCACTCGTCACCATAGCAGCACCCACTCATGGCTTGCACTCCAGCAGGTATATCGCACTGGTCACCCCCAAAGCCAATTCCTCCTTTGGTCATCTTTCCTTCCAGTTCTCTGCTGCCCATGACTGGAACGAATTGCAAAAATCTCTGAAGCTGGAGACTCACATCTCCCTCACTAGCTTTAAGCACCAGCTGTCAGAGCAGCTTACAGATCACTGCACCTGTACATAGCCCATCTGTAAACAGCCCATCTATCTACCTACCTCATCCCCATACTGGTATTTATTTCTTTATTTATTTTGCTCCTTTGCACCCCAGTATCTCTACCTGCACATTCATCTTCTGCCGATCAACCATTCCAGTGTTTAATTGCTATATTGTAATTACTTTGCCACCATGGCCTATTTATTTCCTTAAATTACCTCATTTGCACTCACTGTATATAGACTTTTTTTTTTATTTTGTTCTACTGTATTATTGACTGTATGTTTTGTTTATTCCATGTGTAACTCTGTGTTGTTGTATGTGTCGAATTGCTACGCTTTATCTAGCAGTTGCAAATGAGAACTTGTTCTCAACTAGCCTAACTGGTGAGGGTAGGCAACAACATCTCCTCCCCGCTGATCCTCAACACTGGGGCCCCACAAGGTTGCGTTCTGAGCCCTCTCCTGTACTCCCTGTTCACCCACGACTGCGTGGCCACGCACGCCTCCAACTCAATCATCAAGTTTGCGGACGACACAACAGTGGTAGGCTTGATTACCAACAACGATGAGACGGCCTACAGGGAGGAGGTGAGGGCCCTCGGAGTGTGGTGTCAGGAAAACAACCTCACACTCAACGTCAACAAAACTAAGGAGATGATTGTGGACTTCAGGAAACAGCAGAGGGAACACCCCCCTATCCACATCGATGGAACAGTAGTGGAGAGGGTAGCAAGTTTTAAGTTCCTCGGCATACACATCACAGACAAACTGAATTGGTCCACTCACACAGACAGCATCGTGAAGAAGGCGCAGCAGCGCCTCTTCAACCTCAGGAGGCTGAAGAAATTCGGCTTGTCACCAAAAGCACTCACAAACTTCTACAGATGCACAATCGAGAGCATCCTGGCGGGCTGTATCACCGCCTGGTATGGCAACTGCACCGCCCTCAACCGTAAGGCTCTCCAGAGGGTAGTGAGGTCTGCACAACGCATCACCGGGGGCAAACTGCCTGCCCTCCAGGACACCTACACCACCCGATGTCACAGGAAGGCCATAAAGATCATCAAGGACATCAACCACCCGAGCCACTGCCTGTTCACCCCGCTATCATCCAGAAGGCGAGGTCAGTACAGGTGCATCAAAGCTGGGACCGAGAGACTGAAAAACAGCTTCTATCTCAAGGCCATCAGACTGTTAAACAGCCACCACTAACACTGAGTGGCTGCTGCCAACACACTGACACTGACTCAACTCCAGCCACTTTAATAATGGGAATTGATGGGAAATGATGTAAATATATCACTAGCCACTTTAAACAATGCTACCTTATATAAATGTTACTTACCCTACATTATTCATCTCATATGCATACGTATATACTGTACTCTATATCATCGACGGTATCCTTATGTAATACATGTATCACTAGCCACTTTATACTATACTATGCCACTTTGTTTACATACTCATCTCATTTGTACATACTGTACCCGATACCATCTACTGTATCTTGCCTATGCTGCTCTGTACCATCACTCATTCATATATCCTTATGTACATATTCTTTATCCCCTTACACTGTGTACAAGACAGTAGTTTTGGAATTGTTAGTTAGATTACTTGTTATTACTGCATTGTCGGAACTAGAAGCACAAGCATTTCGCTACACTCGCATTAACATCTGCTAACCATGTGTATGTGACAAATAAAATTTGATTTGATTTGATTTGATTTGGTTAAATAAAGGTGAAATAAATAAATACAAATAAATACAAATTAAGCTACATACAATATGTTAACGTAGGCTATTCTTAACACTTTTCTGGGATGCGTGATTGTTTGCATTGTTATTTATGTTAGTGCAGGGTGAGCTGCTCACAGTGGACTTCCTACTAGGGCACACCACCTCAGTACTAACAGTGTAACTCTGGTTCAGCGGCACATGATTACTGCATACAATAGCTGTAGGATCAGCAGAGTCATTCAGGGCAGTTAGAGGGACATAAATCACGTTACTTGCATTGTTTTTTTTCCAACGCCCCAGGGAGAATGTACATTTGCTGAAGCATTATGACAACTCAGCAACACAATGGTAAGGATTAACTAAACTGGGCTTGAGTCATTGATAAGTCATTGTCTCAACGCAGCCTTATAATTCTGTGAAAAGATCCAGGAACCCAAATAATTTGTGTGGATCCCATCCTCCTTCTAAAACAAGCTTTGTTTCCAGAAGGTGTCCACATTGCCAATAAATGTTACACCCACAGAGCTGCAATAATCTCATAGCCAGTTACGGAGGGCCGAAAGTTTGCTGAAACGTTCAATGCCTCGATTTAGGGAGGGCACAGGGACAGATATTATGGGGCATTTGTTGGTGTCAAGCAGAGACCCAATCAGTTCTTTAAAATCCATCTTCAGTTGTTCTGAGTTGTCCTTAATAATGTCATTGAATCCAACATGAAACGATGATAGACAACATTGATGTCCTGTACTCGGGCTCCTGGGTAGGACGACGTTTTTGCTCCAGGGACTGAGACATTTCTCACCATTAAACTGCCCAATACAACAGTCGGATGGAAAAAAAACCTCCTATTCCTAACCGTCACACAATTTGTGGAACTTTTCACAAGCCAACGAGAAGCAGGATAGAATACGCCTGCAGTTCCTCCCACAGTAGGCAGAGCCCCGTTAGGTCCAGACCTCATACAGCAGGCAGAGCCCCGTTAGGGCCAGACCTCCCACAGCAGGCAGAGCCCCGTTAGGGCCAGACCTCCCATAGCAGGCAGTGCCCCGTTAGGGCCAGACCTCCCACAGCAGGCAGAGCCCCGTTAGGGCCAGACATCCCACAGCAGGCAGAGCCCCGTCAGATCAAGACCTCCCACAGCAGGCAGAGCCCCTTTAGGGCCAGACCTCCCACAGTAGGCAGTGCCCCATTAGGGCCAGACCTCCCACAGCAGGCTGTGCCCCGTTAGGGCCAGACCTCCCACAGCAGGCTGTGCCCCATTAGGGTCAGACCTCCCACAGCAGGCAGAGCCCCGTTAGGGCTACACCTCCCACAACAGGCTGTGCCCCGTTAGGGTCAGACCTTCCACAGCAGGCTGTGCCCCGTTAGGACCAGACCTCCCACAGCAGGCAGAGCCCCGTCAGATCCAGACCTCCCACAGCAGGCAGAGCCCCGTTAGGGCCAGACCTCCCACAGCAGGCAGAGCCCCGTTAGGGCCAGACCTCCAACAGCAGGCTGTGCCCCGTTAGTGCCAGACCTCCCACAACTGGCTGTGCCCCGTTAGGGCCAGACTTCCCACAGCAGGCTGTGCCCCGTTAGGGCCAGACCTCCCACAGCAGGCAGAGCCCCGTTAGGGCCAGACCTCCCACAGCAGACAGAGCCCCGTTAGGGTCAGACCTCCCACAGCAGGCTATGCTCCGTTAGGGCCAGACCTCCCACAGCAGGCTGTGCCCCGTTAGGGCCAGACCTCCCACAGCAGGCAGAGCCCTGTCTGTCTGATCCAGAGATGTGAGATTGTGCCCTCCCTCCCGCTCTTCCATATGCATGTAGGACTCAAGGTTTTGAGGTGGTCAATAGTTGACTACATGATGGACACACTTAAAGTCTTCCCCCATTACCAGTGCTGAAGTTGCCTGAAACTCTAACATTAGATAACTAATCTTTCAAGGCTGCGATTAGTGCAGTTTTATATGCTCATGTGTTTCTGAGTGGTACATGTTTTTAAACTCTGTTTTTCAGTGTCCTCTTCAATCTTTAAAGAGTACTTGCTAGAACTCTCTATGAACACCAGCCTCATTAAATCAAATCAAATAACATTTTATTGGTTACATACACATGGTTAGCAGATGTTATTGCGAATGTAGCGAAATGCTTGTGCTTCTAATTCTGACAGTGCAGCAATATCTAACAAGTAATCTAACCATTCCACAACAACTACCTAATACACACAAATCTAAGTAAAGGTAAGAAATACGAATATGTCAATTTAAATATATGGATGGGCAATGACCGACCGGTATAGACTAGATGCAATAGATGGCATAAAATACAGTATATACTGTACATCTGGGATGAGTAGTGCAAGGTATGTAAAGATCATTATTAAAGTGGCATTAATAAAGTGACTAGTGATCCATTTGTTAGAGTGGCCAATGATTTCAAGTCTGTATGTAGGCAGCAGCCTCTCTGTGTTAGTGATTGTTTTTTAACAGGCTGATGGCCTTGATATAGAAGCTATTTTTCAGTCTCTCGGTCCCAGCTTTGATGCACCTGTACTTACCTCGCCTTCTGGATGATAGCGGGGTGAAAAGACAGTGGCTCGGGTGGTTGATGTCCTTGATGATCTTTTTGGCCTTCCTGTGACATCGTGTGGTGTAGTTGTCCTGGAGGCCAGGTAGTTTGCCCCCGGTGATGCGTTGTGCAGACCGCACCACCCTCTGGAGAGCCCTGCGGTTGTGGGCGATGAAGTTGCCGTACCAGGTGGTGATACAGCCTGACAGGATTCTGTCAATTGTGCATCTGTAGAAGTTTGTGAGGGTTTTAGTTGACAAGCCAAATTTCTTCAACCTCCTGAGATTGAAGAGGCACTTTTGTGCCTTATTCTCCACACAGGAGTGCATGGCCACGCAGTCATTTGTGAACAGAGAGTACAGGATGGGGCTGAGCACGCACCCTTGTGGGGCCCCAGTGTTGAGGATCAGCGAAGTGGAGATGCTGTTTCCTACATTCCCAACCTGGGGACAGCCTGTCAGGAATTCCAGGACCCAATCGTACAGGGCGGGGTTGAGACCCAGGGCCTCAAGCTTAATGATGAGCTTGGAGGGTACTATGGTGTTGAATGCTGAGCTGTAGTCAATGAACAGCAGCATTCTTACATAGGTACACTTCTTGTCCAGATGGGATATGGCAGTGTGCGGTGTCATGGCGATTGCATTGTCTGTCGACCTATTTGGGTGGAATGCAAATTGCAGTGGGTCTAGAGTGACAGGTAAGGTGGAGGTGATATGATCCTTGACTAGTCTCTCAAAGCACTTCATGATTACAGAAGTGAGTGGTACGGGGTGATAGTCATTCAGTTCAGTTACCTTTGCTTTCTTGGGTACAGGAACAATAGTGGCCATCTTGAAGCATGTGGAGACAGCAGACTGGGATAGGGAGAGACTGAATATGTCCGTAAACACTGTGCATGCTCCGAGGACGCAGCTAGGGATGCTGTCTGGGCCGGCAGCCTTGCAAGGTTTAACACGTTTAAATGTCTTACTCACATCAGCCACGGAGAAGGAGAGGGAGGGCCGCAGTCCTTGGTAGCGGGCCACGTCGGTGACATTGTATTATCCGTTACTTCCGGCGCCGACAGAGATGGCCGCCTCGCTTCGCGTTCTTAGGAAACTATGCAGTTTTTTGTTTTTTTACGTGTCATTTCTTACATTAGTAGCCCAGGTCATCTTAGGTTTCATTACATACAGTCGAGAAGAACTACTGAATATAAGATCAGCGTCAACTCACCATCAGTACGACCAAGAATATGTTTTTCGCGACGCGGATCCTGTGTTCTGCCTTACAAACAGGACAACGGAGCGGATCCCATGCAGCGCCCCAAAAAAACGACTCCGAAAAAGAGGGAAACGAGGCGGTCTTCTGGTCAGACTCCGGAGACGGGCACACCGTGCACCACTCCCTAGCATTCTTCTTGCCAATGTCCAGTCTCTTGACAACAAGGTTGATGAAATCCGAGCAAGGGTAGCATTCCAGAGGGACATCAGAGACTGTAACGCATTATCTACCAAGAGAATTCTCTTCGATTATAATCACAGCCGTATATATCCCCCCCCAAGCAGACACATCGATGGCTCTGAATGAACTTTATTTGACTCTTTGCAAACTGGAAACCATTTATCCGGAGGCTGCATTCATTGTAGCTGGGGATTTTAACAAAGCTAATCTGAAAACAAGACTCCCTAAATTTTATCAGCATATCGATTGCGCAACCAGGGGTGGAAAGACCTTGGATCATTGTTACTCTAACTTCCGTGACGCATATAAGGCCCTGCCCCGCCCCCCTTTCGGAAAAGCTGACCACGACTCCATTTTGTTGATCCCTGCCTACAGACAGAAACTAAAACAAGAGGCTCCCACGCTGAGGTCTGTCCAACGCTGGTCCGACCAAGCTGACTCCACACTCCAAGACTGCTTCCATCACGTGGACTGGGACATGTTTCGTATTGCGTCAGACAACAACATTGATGAATACGCTGATTCGGTGTGCGAGTTCATTAGAACGTGCGTTGAAGATGTCGTTCCCATAGCAACGATTAAAACATCCCCTAACCAGAATTGATGGAGGAGGACTTTGAGGACAATACAGTGCCACTGACACGGCCTGCAACAAAAACATGCGGTCTCTCCTTCACTGCAGCCGAGGTGAGTAAGACATTTAAACGTGTTAACCCTCGCAAGGCTGCAGGCCCAGACGGCATCCCCAGCTGCGCCCTCAGAGCATGCGCAGACCAGCTGGCCGGTGTGTTTACGGACATATTCAATCAATCCCTTTACTAGTCTGCTGTTCCCACATGCTTCAAGAGGGCCACCATTGTTCCTGTTCCCAAGAAAGCTAAGGTAACTGAGCTAAACAACTACCGCCCCGTAGCACTCACTTCCGTCATCGTGAAGTGCTTTGAGAGACTAGTCAAGGACCATATCACCTCCACCCTACCTGACACCCTAGACCCACTCCAATTTGCTTACCGCCCAAATAGGTCCACAGACGATGCAATCTCAACCACACTGCACACTGCCCTAACCCATCTGGACAAGAGGAATACCTATGTGAGAATGCTGTTCATCGACTACAGCTCGGCATTCAACACCATAGTACCCTCCAAGCTCGTCATCAAGCTCGAGACCCTGGGTCTCGACCCCGCCCTGTGCAACTGGGTACTGGACTTCCTGACGGGCCGCCCCCAGGTGGTGAGGGTAGGCAACAACATCTCCTCCCCGCTGATCCTCAACACTGGGGCCCCACAAGGGTGCGTTCTGAGCCCTCTCCTGTACTCCCTGTTCACCCACGACTGCGTGGCCACGCACGCCTCCAACTCAATCATCAAGTTTGCAGACGACACAACAGTGGTAGGCTTGATTACCAACAACAACAAGACGGCCTACAGGGAGGAGGTGAGGGCCCTCGGAGTGTGGTGTCAGGAAAATAACCTCAGACAACAAAACTAAGGAGATGATTGTGGACTTCAGGAAACAGCAGAGGGAACACCCCCCAATCCACATCGATGGAACAGTAGTGGAGAGGGTAGCAAGTTTTAAGTTCCTCGGCATACACATCACAGACAAACTGAATTGGTCCACTCACACAGACATCATTGTGAAGAAGGCGCAGCAGTGCCTCTTCAACCTCAGGAGGCTGAAGAAATTCGGCTTGTCACCAAAAGCACTCACAAACTTCTACAGATGCACAATCGAGAGCATCCTGTCGGGCTGTATCACCGCCTGGTACGGCAACTGCTCCGCCCTCAACCGTAAGGCTCTCAGAGGGTAGTGAGGTCTGCACAACGCATCACCGGGGGCAAACTACCTGCCCTCCAGGACACCTACACCACCCGATGTCACAGGAAGGCCATAAAGATCATCAAGGACATCAACCACCTGAGCCACTGCCTGTTCACCCTGCTATCATCCAGAAGGCGAGGTCAGTACAGGTGCATCAAAGCTGGGACCGAGAGACTGAAAAACAGCTTCTATCTCAAGGCCATCAGACTGTTAAACAGCCACCACTAACATTGAGTGGCTGCTGCCAACACACTGACACTGACTCAACTCCAGCAACTTTAATAATGGGAATTGATGGGAAATGATGTAAATATATCACTAGCCACTTTAAACAATGCTACCTTATATAATGTTACTTACCCTACATTATTCATCTCATATGCATACGTATATACTGTACTCTATATCATCGACTGTATCCTTATGTAATACATATATCACTAGCCACTTTAACTATGCCACTTTGTTTACATACTCATCTCATATGTATATACTGTACTCGATACCTGCTGCTCTGTACCATCACTCATTTATATATCCTTATGTACATATTCTTTATCCCCTTACACTGTGTACAAGACAGTAGTTTTGGAATTGTTAGTTAGAGTACTTGTTATTACTGCATTGTCGGAACTAGAAGCACAAGCATTTCGCTACACTCGCATTAACATCTGCTAACCATGTGTATGTGACAAATAAAATTTGATTTGATTTTGATTTGATTTGATTATCCTCAAAGCGGGCAAAGAAGGTGTTTAGTTTGTCTGGAAGCAAGATGTCGGTGTCCTTGACGTGGTTGGTTTTCTTTTTGTGGTAAGTGATTGGCTGTAGACCCTGCCACATACGTCTCGTGTCTGAGCCATTGAATGGCGACTCCACTTTGTCCCTTTACTGACGCTTTGCTTGTTTGATTGCCTTGCACAGGGAATAACTACATTGTTTATATTCGGCCATATTCCAGGTCATCTTTCCTTGGTTAAATTCAGTGGTTCACGCTTTCAGTTTTGCATGAATGCCGCCACCTATCCATGGTTTCTGGTTAGGGTAGGTTTTAATAGTCACAGTGGGAACAACATCTCCTCTGCACTTCCTTACAAACTCACTGACTGAATCAGCGTATAAAGCTATATTTTTCTCTGACGCTACCCGGAACATGTCCCAGTCCGCTTGATCAAAACAATCTTGAAGCGTGGATTCCGATTGGTCAGACCAGCATTGAATGGTCTTAGTCACGGGTACATCTTGTTTAAGTTTCTGCCTATAGGAGGTGAGAAGAAAAATGGAGTCGTAGTCGGATTTGTCGAGCGGAGGGCGGGGGAGGGCCTTGTATGCATCACGGAAGTTAGAGTAGCGGTGATCCAGTGTTTTGCCAGCCCAGGTACTACAATTGATATGCTGATAGAATTTAGGTTCTCAAATTTGCTTTATTAAAATCCCCATCTACAATAAATGCAGCCTCCGGAGTTCCTTGAGGGCTGTCATGGTGTCGGCTTGCGGGGTGGATACACACCGCAGTGACAATCACCGACGAGAATTTTCTTGCGAGATAACACAGACGGCATTTGATTGTGAGAAATTCTAGGAAATCCGTTGAACAGAAAGACTTGAGTTCCTGTATGTCGTTACAATTACACCATGAGTCGTTAATCATGAAACATACATCCCCTTCCTTCTTCTTCCCTGAGAGATGTTTATTCCTACTGGCGTGATGCACAAAGAATCTCGGTGGCTGTACCGACTCTGACAGCATGTCCCCAGATAGCCATAATTCCGTGAAATAGAGAGTATGTTACAATCCTGAAAGTCTCTCTGGAAAGCAATCCTTGCACTAATTTTGTCTACCTTGTTATCTAGAGACTTGACATTAGCGAGTAAGACACTCAGAAGTGGTGTGCTTGCCTCCGAAGTCTGAACAGAAGGCCGATGCATCTACCTCTCCCGTCGGCGATGTTGTTTTGGGTCTGGAAACAGTTTGAATGCCTTGGGTGGTTCGAACAAAGGATCCGCTTCGGGAAAGCAGTATTCCTAGTCATAGTGCTGGTAAGTTGACGCCGCTCTGATATCCAATAGTTCTTCCCAGCTGTATGTAATAACGCTTAAGATTTTCTGGGCTAAGAATGTTTTCTGGGCTAAGAATGTAAAAAAATCCATTAAAAACTAAATACTGCATAGTTTCCTAAGAACTAGAACCGAGGCAACCCTCTCTTTTGGTGCCATCTTGCATCAGTGGTAGCCTTTAAAATGAAACTCTTTATGACAATACATTACACATTACACATTACACAGGCCTTTCTTTGAGGGCATAGTTATACCCTAACACAGTGGTGTTAGGAAATTCCTGGTAAACAGGCCACATCAGTTCTGCAAGTCACATTATGCTGGCTTGCAATGTGATATTAAATACCTATTGGAATGCAGCCAGAGTAAGGAGATCCAACAATTGTAACTTTAAAAAAAAAAAATATATATATTTTTTTATTTCACCTTTATTTAACCAGGTAGGCAAGTTGAGAACAAGTTCTCATTTACAATTGCGACCTGGCCAAGATAAAGCACATACGACACATACAACGACACATTATTATTATTATTATAATGGCCAGACTGAATTTACGAACGCACACAAAATGGTTACTTGCATAGTGGAGTCTCTTGTTAAAACATGTAGCTAGCTAGCTAAACAATGAACCATGATCACAACTCATGACATTATTACCCTGCATGAATATGCAGGTAGCTAACCAACCAGGTACAATGTTAGCTAGCTAGTTAAACATTGAACCATAATCACAACTCATGACATTAATACCCTGCATGAATCTGCAGGTAGCTAACCAATCAGGTTCAATGTTAGCTAGCCAAGCAAATGGCTCTGAGATACAAATAATAAGATCATACATGTAATGTTAGCTAGTGAGCCACCCAGCTAACATTAGCTAGCTAATAGTACACTTTAGCTTGAAATGTAACCAGTTTCTTACCCGTATACATCATAGATGGATGAGTCTCCTGTCACAGATGCCATGGTTGCCCTTAGTTTGAAGATGTAATCCAGAGACAGGTTTTTTCTCCATCTCCTTAGCTATCATACTCGAAATCCACTGAATTCGGTCTTCCAGAAAGTGGAGAGCAACACGTATGCAGTTTTACTATGCGATACATAAAAAAAGCTGTGTTATACAGGATTACCAACAGATACTGACCAGCTCAAATAGACAGAAGCATGCTATATGGCAGACAAATCCAATCTCATCTCTCGGTATGTCCAGCCCACTCATTAACTCAGCCAATCAGTAATTTAACAATTTTATTTGTATTTACGGATGGCATGCAAGTTTGTTATTAAGGCATATGAAAGTTCACGTGTTTGAGAAGATATTTCTGCCAAAAACTTTTGCAAAAAAAAAAAGTTTATGTTCAAACGACTATCATGTGAAGTAGTGAACCGCAACATATGCCTCGCTTCCTGAAACGGGTGAAAAAATATTATTTTCAAGCTATTTAAAGCTGGTGTACAAAACCAAAGTAAAAGACTGCAAAAACTTAAGAACAGGAAGCATAAAAATAGCACACATAGAACAGATCTACTGCTTCTTAGACTTGCTTTCAATGAGAATGGCAGATCAATAATGCACATTTCTATGTGTATTTGGTCGGCTAAGCCAAAAAGTGACATATTGCAACTTTCATGTTTTATGTGCATCCAGTCAGTCACTCTGGTTAAAACTTTTTAGGGCTGAGATCCCGCTAACGGGATCAATAGACAACAGCCAGTGAAAGTGCAGGGCGCCAAATTCAAAACAACAGAAATCCCATAATTAGAATTCCTCAAACATAGAAGTATTTCACACCAGATACACTTCTTGTTAATCCCACTACAGTGTCCGATTTCAAACAGGCTTTACGGGGAAAGCACCACAAACGATTATGTTAGGTCAGAGCCAAGTCACAGAAAACCACAGCCATTTTTCCAGCCAAAGAGAGGAGTCACAAAAATCAGAAGTACAGATAAAAATAATCACTAACCTTTGATCTTCATCTTCATCAGATGACCCTCAAAATAGTTCATGTTACACAATACATGTATGTTTTGGTCTATAAAGTTCATATTTATATAAAAAAATCTCAGTATACATTGACGAGTTATGTTCAGTAGTTCCAAAAACATCCAGTGATTTTGCAGAGAGCCACATCAATTTACAGAAATACTCATAAGAAATGTTGATGAAAATACAAGTGTTATGCATGGAACTTTAGATACACTTCTCCTTATTAATGCAACCGCTTTGTCAGATTTCAAAAAAGCTTTACGGAAAAAGCAAACTATGAAATAATCTGAGTACTGAGCTCAGAGACCAAACAAGCCAAAAACATATCCACCATATCGTGCAGTCAACAGAAGTCAGAAATAACATGATAAATATTCACTTACCTTTGATGATCTTCATCAGAATGCACTCCCAGGAATCCCAGTTCCACAATAAACGTTTGTTTGTTAGATATTGTCCATCATTTATGTCCAAATGGCTACTTTTGTTAGCGCGTTTTGTAAACAAATCCAATCTCAAGAAGCGCGTTCACTAGGAGCAGATGAAATGTCAAAAAGTTACATTACAATCCGTAGAAACATGTCAACCGATGTATAGAATCAATCTTTAGGATGTTTTTAAATCTTCAATAATGTTCCAACCGGAGAATTCCTTTGTCTTCAGAAATGCAATGGGACGCGAGCTAACTTTCACGTGAACGAGCGTCATGAGCTTGTGGCACTCTGCCAGACACCTGGCGCATTCCCCTCTCATTCCCCCCTCCTTTACAGTAGAAGCCAGAAACAAGGTTCTAAAGACTGTTGACATCTAGTGGAAGCCTTAGGAAGTGCAACATGACCAAAAACCCACTGTATCTTCAACAAGGAATGAGTTGAAAAACGACCAACCTCAGATTTCCCACTTCCTGGTTGGATTTTGTCTCAGTTTTTTTGCCTGCCATATGAGTTATGTTATACTCACAGACATCATTCAAACAGTTGTAGAAACTTCAGAGTGTTTTCTATCCACATCTACTAATAACATTCATATATTAGCAACTGGGCCTGAGTAGCAGGCAGTTTACTCTGGGCACCTTATTCATCCAAGCTACTCAATACTGCCCCCAGTCCCAAAGAAGTTAAGGATGTCTGGGATCCCCTTCCCCCCATTATCAACTGCTTTGTTCAGGGTGCTGTGCTTGAGTTGCTCCATCTGGCTCCCTCAGACAAAGGTCAACATCATGCGTTCGATTTTCCTGCTAGTCACTCTGTATGCGGGAAGCACCCTGCCTAAATACAGGAGAATGGGGAGCGATTGCTGTCAGGACCAGCTTCTTACCCGTCATTGTGAGAGACCGTGCACTCCATTCATCTTTTGTTGGACGTGGAGAATGGTCTCCTTCCATCTGACAGAGCCATCTCCATCCCCCTGGAAGGTTACCACAAGCAGCTTGATGGTCTCTGTTTTGACAGAGAAAGAGGTGTGGAGAGTCTCATGCCAGTCCTTAGACAGATACAGTTCACTCTTACCCCTGTTGACAAGGCCACCAGTGGTTAAACAGTGGTCGCCCACCACTTTTGTTGCTGTGGCGATGAACCGACTATCTGTGCCGATGATGGCGGAGTAATCCATGTATGCCGCCACTTTAAGCCTCTCCCCCTGAGCCCCTGGCATCTGGTAGCCAGGGATTCCTGATGTTGACCTGACCTGCTCTATGTAGATGACGTACTGCAGAAGGGCTAAGGTGCAGCCTTGGAGAAAGCTGGATCTGATGGGAATGGATCTGTGAGGGTGTTGTTTAACAGAACTCTGCTTGTGATGTTCTGGTAGCATTGTTCTGTCCTGGGGATGAGGTGGGGAAAGGTCATCTTGGTTAGCACCCTCTGCAGGAAGTCATGGCTGGCTAACCCTGTCAAAAGCTTTCTCCTGGTGTAGAAGAAGGCCCAAAGAGGAACTCCGCTTCTGGGAGTGCAGGATGAGATCTATCACCAGGAGCAGGTTGTCATTGATGGACCTACCAGGGATGCTGCAAGTCTGGTCTGGGGCATTTAGTGAGGGGAAGTGGGCCTGGAACTGTTTATTGAGGGCATTGGTCACGATTTTGTATTTGACAGAGAGGAGCTTAATGGGGCGCCAGTGCCGAAGATCCATGAGGTACATTTTCTTGGGGATAAGAGAGACCGTACTCTGTCGCATGGACCCACCCAGTCTCTTTTCCCTGTATACTGCCCTGATGACCTCCGTCACGTCATCATTGAGGCGGTCCCAGAAAGTCGGATAGAACTCTCCTGATATCCCGTCCGGCACTGGTGCTTTGTGTTTGTTCATGGAGTGCATGGCCCGGGTGAGCTTCTCTGCACTTAGGTTGGGGTTTTCGCTTTCGCCACCCTCAGTGACTCTGTCTAGCCCATATAGGGAGGTGACCATGAGAGCTTGATGTAATGTAGCCTACAGTAGAAGTCATGGGTCACCCCCAGGATGTCCTCATTTTTTCACATAGAGTCCCCTTTGTTGTTGTGTAGGGACAGAATGTTTTATTTTCTTTGACTGCGCCCTGCGAAAGAAGCAGGTGCTCCTCCTCCTCCAGACCCAGAAGTTTTGACATGTGTTGGATCTTCTGTTCTTCCAAATAGAGGGTGGAAATGTGTTCTTCGGATTTGGCCTGCTCTCCGGCCACCTCCCACCCCTTCAGCTAGAGGATGCTAATACGTTGTAGGGCCGGGTTGTGGTGTTCAAAACTGGCCCTCTTTCCCATAACTTTCCTCTGTCCTATTCCCCCTGTGGTCTGAGAAGTGCACCACCTGGCTTGTCAGGGAGCACATTTTCAGACCTGGCATGAGCAAGAACATGTCAATCTTGGAGTAGGAAACACCGGAGGAACTCACCCACATTTGTCAGTGAGGGAGGTGCCACCAGCGTCTGTTGTCAATGAATTGAAGTTGTCAATGATTGATTGTAGTTTGAGTGTGCTACGGTCTCGTCAAGCGATTGTTTTGTCTACTTTTCAGCCTGTTTTTTTGTCCACTTTTAGGGCTACTGTGACTTTTACAACCTCATTCACGCCCTTCTCCCAAACCATCATCTCGTACTGTAAACCATGACTGCCTAATCCCTCTTCAGCCTACCACTATCCATAAACCCACCTCTCAGTCTCACAATACTAATTTTGCTCTCCTCAATACTCGATCTATGAACAACAAAGCCCCTTTGCTCCATGAACTTATATCTGACAAAAATCTAAACTTCCTCCTCCTAACTGAAACTTTGCAACAACCTGCGGCCTCGCTGTACTGTACAACTCTAAAATAACTGAACTCTCTCCCTACTGTCTCCTCATTTGAATACATTGCTTACAAATATTCTTGCTCCATGACCACTATACTTGTGTTAACACTATACTTGTCTCCTAAGGCTAATGAATCGTTCCTGTCTGAACTAACTGAACTACTCACCATCGCTGTCTCACCTACCTCTCTCCAACATCATCAACAGCTCCACTAAGAACTCCCGAACTCTGTTCTCCACTGTCAGCAAACTATTTCACCTCCGTGATGACACTTTCTCTATGTCCTCCACTAAACTCTGCAACTCCTTCCTTTAGTTTTTCAAGGACAAGATCACCAAAACTCATCACTGACTGATCAATCACCCTCACTTGCCCCTCCCCCGGTCAACCTCCCAACCTTCATACCTGCTACACAGTTTTTCGAATTTGCCTCCATTTTGCCACAGTTTCTGCACTGTTTGGGCATGCTGTAGTACTGAACATAGCTGTAGTAGTAGTGATGGTTCTGGGGAGGTGTTGGACGCCGCCCATTCTGGTTGGGTCCGGTCTTAACATTAAACGGGGCTGAATCTTTTCACTTTCTGAATTGTGATCAAAACTGATCTAGTAACTGGGGGATCTAGAAACTGGCTTCAAATTAATTCTGTGGCCCTTGGGGTTTCACCGGGCAGTCCAGGTCAGATGGCACAAAGCCCATACCTCTCTGGAGAACTGCCCTGCTGAAATCCAGGCAGGTCATGGTTTCTGCTCCCCGGCGATTAGCGGCTCCATCCTCGGCAGCCTCCGATTAGCAGCAGCCTGACCGCGTTTTAGCAGCTCATCATTCGTGGGTTCATCCCAGTCATCTCGTTCAGGTGGGTTGTGTTGTTTTTTGGGGGTCTGCTCCGGTCCTATAGGGGGAGGATGGACAAACCTCACAGCAGGCTGACACACCTGGAAGCCCGTGACCCGTAGGTCAATGGAGGCACTCCCCTGTGGTCTGCTCGCTCCAGGTATATGTTGGTGTCTTTGATCCTTCCTCTGGGTTTGGTGGCAATGCTCATTCATCACAAAGTCCACTGATATTGAAATCTACTTTAATGTCTTTTTCATTGGCAAGATAAGCAAACTTAGGGATGACATGCCAGCAACACACGCTGACACTACCCATTTCTTAAAGCAACTGTCAGAGGAAAATGTGACTGACCACTTTGATTTGGTCTTATGTAGCAACATTTGAAATGGTGTTTTTTACATTGAAAAAAAGTAGAGATTCAGGGGTACAACATAGTAAATCATAAACTGCAGTTGAGGAACAACAGAAAATAAACACTTACACTTACCTCTTCTTTGTCTACACCCATTCAGCATGGTTCACACCCTCATAAGTCTGAGCCACACCTGGAGCACCTGAATACCGTGACCGTATTACGAGTCGTGAATGCAGTCAAATTCCAAGTGACCGTTTAGTCAAGGTAATTAGGCTTCTCCAAGCTCTGATGCTGCTGATGGTCATTAGTAGCCTACCAATCTTGCTAACTGCCTGGTACTCAGCACTCTATTGAGCCTTTAATCACTCTGACATCAATGCAAATGTAATCGAAAATCTAATCAAACACTTCATGAGAGCCCATGAGCTTATGTTGCGCAACATTTCTAATGCCAGAGAAAACAGAGTGATGGCAAATATTAAAAAGAGGAAGAGCCCATCTACTTTCTATAGGCTAGCTCTACTATATTTATTCCTCAACGTTCCTAATATTAAGTACATTGCTTATATTTCTAACAGGAGTGTAGCCTACCTGGCTGGCATGAAAATGATCCACGTCAACCTCATTGCGTAAAGTTTTTTTATTCTAACGGTTGTATTCGTTTGGGATTTATCGCATCCCACAACTGTCCCAGACTATGTTTGGAATATTTATTTCTCACCAGAATAAAATAGGTCAACTTTTGAACTATGGGGGATAGTAGATTGACATAGGTTAGTGCTTTTGCTGTTCGTTAGGCCTACTCATCTTGTTGGCTGACAAAAAGTAAATGTGGACAGTTCTTCCAACATCTTCAATACGCACCTCGGAATTGGATAAGGAGGTGTGCAGTTTTGTCCCCGAAGTGTCTGTCTTCACCTGTAGCCTGTGAGAAATGGCAAGCCATGTGAGTGAGAGGTGCTACAGAGCAGGCAGCTCTCAGGGAGAAGGGAACAACTGCCGCTGGCCGCAAAAGGCATGGATTGTTTTAGGGTGCATTACGGCCACACAAAGGGGATGCCGCCAGGAAATTCAAGGCAATATCAGGTGCTTGACACATTTTGAATGAGAGTCTGATAAAGTGTGTACAGCCTGCAAAAAAAACCACAAAGCAGAGCTCATGTCTTTTAAGTGACTTTTTTCGAACTTTTCTTTTGTGTTATTGACTGTACGTTTATTTGTGTAACTCTGTGTTTTTGTCGCACTGCTTTGCTTTGCTTTATCTTGACCAGGTCGCAATTGTAAATGAGAGCTTGTTCTCAACTGACCTACCTGGTTAAATAAAGGTGAAATAAAATAAACATTTCTTTTCAAATCATCATTAGTTGCATCATGCAGTCTTACAATGTATTAAACATCTAAACATAAAGGCCAAAATTTTAGAACTAAAGTTACATTAACTATTTGTTAACCATTCAACAAAGCATAACCACGTGTGTGCACTCCCTCAAATCGTTTAGAGAAAATATCCTTTCTGTTTTATTCAGTTTTGTTCAGCTTTGTTCGAGTGTAGCCCACAGCCAGATCAGGACCTAACATAAGGACAACTCAGAGTATTCTGTTCTTCTAAAATAGACAACATTTTCTTCATGTCTATCACAACTTCTGCCGAAGTCGGCCCCTCTCCTTGTTCGAGAGATATCACCCATCTTCTAGCCATCACTGATCCATTTGTCACGTTCTGACCTCTATTTCCTTTGTTTTGTCATTATTTAGTATGGCCAGGGCGTGAGTTGGGTGGGCAGTCTATGTTTGATTTTCTATGTTTTGGGTATTTCTATGTTTCGGCCTGGTATGGTTCTCAATCAGAGGCAGGTGTCATTAGTTGTCTCTGATTGAGAATCATACTTAGGTAGCCTGGGTTTCACTGTGTGTTTGTGGGTGATTGTTCCTGTCTTTGTGTTTGTCACCAGATAGGCTGTTTAGGTTTTCGCACGTTTATTGTTTTGTTAGTTTATTCATGTATAGTTTTCTTCATTAAAAAAACATGAATAACCACCACGCTGCATTTTGGTCCGACTCTCCTTCACCTAAAAAAAAACGTTACACCATTTTTAATTTTCCATTGGTTTTGTCTTGTCTTCCATTTACACCTGGTTCCAATCCCATCAATTACATGTGTATTTAACCCTCGGTTTCCCCTCATGTCCTTGTCGGTGATTGTTCGTTGTATTGGTGTTTTGTGCGACGGGTTTTGTACCCACTTTATTTTGTATATGTTGGTTTTCGGAGTTTGTGAGCATTTATTAAGATACTCAGTTTATACCAAGTTCATTCTCCTGCACCTGACTTCCCTGCCACCTGCACCACATTAATGTTTCTTTAGACCTGTCAAAAATAGATTTATTGTGAAGGTGTAGGCTGTATTACATGGATTTCTTACTTTTTAAATTGATTATGTTTAACCTTTATTTAATAACTAGGCAAGTCAGATGCAGCGCCTTAACCGCTGTGCCGCTTGGGAGCCCGGAGTAGTTGTTCCAAAGGTCTGCATCAGTGTCAGGTAGGTGTGGAAGCCAGGAGATGAAAAATGTGGTTGTTAATGAACTGTCAGTCACCATTAGACCGACAGTTATTTGCTTGACAATCAGACTGACAAAATGTTATGAAGTCCACAGCCCTAGCCCCACCCATCTCTTTAAGGATTCACATGAGACCATGTAGTAAACAGAGTGAGAAGTGTAGTAAACAACCAAAGATTAATACTAAAAGTGGTTAAATTGATCGCCTGCAATAAAGACAACCCCAGGTAAAACTACATTTTATCCTAATCTGACTTTGTTGTAGGTCACATTTTTCTTCACATTACCATCTTTGGTACACACACTTTATCAAATCAAGAGTTTGTCACATGCACAGGATACAGAAGGTGTGAACGGTTGAGTAGAATAGTTACTTGCATAGTAGCAATATCAAAAACAAAGTATCCAGATAACAATATTAGATGACGCTTACCCAGACACTTATTTAACTTGATTGGTCATGTGAAAGAAATGCTATAACTACCAGCCACATCTAAGTGAATGGGTCTTGTAACGGCTGTCGAAAGGAGTGGACCAAGGCGCAGCGTGGTAGGCATACATCGTAATTTTATTGATGACACAAAAAAAAAAAAAAGACAAAACGAAAGCACACAGTTATGTCAGGCAGAAACACTAAACAGAAAACAAGATCCCACAAACCCCAAAAGGAAAATGACAACTTATGTGATCCCCAATCAGAGACAACGATAGACAGCTGCCTCTGATTGGGAACCACACACACACGGCAAAAAACAAAGAAATAGAAAGACTTTCCCCACCCGATTCACACCCTGAACTAACCAAACAGAGAATAAAAAGGATCTAAGGTCAGGGTGTGACAGGTCTCTACAGAAGGTGTAAACTATACAGTGAAATGGTTACTTAAATAATAGCAATATCAGAAATAGAAAGTGTTAATATAAATAAAGCCAGTAAAGAAATAAAATATACAGTATGTACAATAACAATATCAGTGATACTGGTGATAGACATGGTAGTTAAACTCAGTAAAAAAGAAACGTCCTCTCACTGTCAACTGCATTTATTTTCAGCAAACTTAGACATGTGTATGAACATAACAAGATTTAAAAACTGAGACATGAACTGAACAAGTTCCACAGACATGTGGCTAACAGAAATGTAATGTGTCCCTGAACAAGGGGGGTTCAAATTCAAAAGAAACAGTCAGTATCTGGTGTGGCCACCAGCTGCATTAAGTACTGCACTGCATCTCCTCATGGACTGCACCAGATTTGACAGTTCTTGCTGTGAGATGTTACCCCCCACTTCCACCAAGGCACCTGCAAGTTCCCAGACATTTCTTGGGGGAATGTCCCTAGCCTTCACCCTCCGATCCAACAGGTCCCAGACGTGCTCAATGGGATTGAGATCTGGGCTCGTCGCTGGCCATTGCAGAACACTGACATTCCTGTCTAGCAGGAAATCACACACAGAACGAGCAGTATGGCTGGTGGCATTGTCATGCTGGAGGGTCATGTCAGGATGGGCCTGCAGGAAGGGTACCACATGAGGGAGGAGGATGTCTTCCCTGTAATGCAGTGTTGAGATTGCCTGCAATGACAAGCTCGGTCCGATGATGCTGTGACGCACCGCCCCAGACCATGACGGACCCTCCACCTCCAAAATCGATCCCACTCCAGAGTACAGGCCTCGGTGTAACACTCACTCCTTCGATGATAAACGTATTCCAACCAGCACCCCTGGTGAGACAAAACTGCGACTCGTTAGTGAAGAGCACTTTCTGCCAGTCCTGTCTGGTCCAGCGACCAGATTTTTGCAAATTATCTTTGAAAGACAGGGTCCTGAAAAGGACCGTTTCTTTTTTTGCCGAGTTTATATGCATACAATAAGGGTTAAAGTGGCTGAACAGCAGGATGAAAAACAAACAAATTATAGCAACTTATGGTGTGGATGTTAGGAGAGAGTCATGTGAATGTGCATAGAGGCACTGCAGATAGTCTGGATGACTGGGAACTCACCCACTGGTTCGTTCGCACCATGAACAGGGGAATAAATATTCGGAGAGGCTGTTTCGATCCTGCCCTTAACTTTGGTGCAGGGCATGTGATGTCCACGGCCTCTGTCGCAAAACTCCCTTCTCAAAAAGATTAGCTTCTCTATTTGTGTTCAGTCCAGCTGGTGCTTGAACAGGCAGATCCCTTTATGGGAGGAAGGACGTTAGCCTGGCGCAGCAGCTGAAACCTGGTCCTGACTGAGTCCGAACGCTTCTTGGTGTCAACAACACCAGGTTACAGAGCGTCGAAGCTGTAAAACAGTCAAATATTTTTTTTAAATTGAGAAGACATTACAACGTTGCACAACATCAATTGACATCCCAAGTACTGCTTGATCTGTGGTAGCGGCCTGAAGTAGGTAGTCAGGTGTTGTTGCCAGCCATAGCTTTCCACTAGCACTGTACAATCCTCCAGTCCAACCAGCTGTGGGATGTTGACCCCTGTTACAGTGTGTTAGGTGCCTCCTAAGAAGAGGTAGGTGCAGGAGTCAGGAGCAGGAGGAGCAAGGCATTTCCGGTGACAGTCGTTTATTATAAAGTCTCAACCCAACAGCAGGTGGGGAAACACACCCCAACGAAGTCGCCACACAGGGAAAATCACGAAACAGAGACATTTCTACTCCTAATACAGTATCAACGGTACAACGACTGTGAGAAACAAAAAACCCTGTGGCGCAAACACGCAAATAATCCCACACAAAGACTAGCAGGCAGCGGAGGTTAATAAACCCACCGAAATTAACTAATAGGACACAGGTGTAAACAAAAAACAGACAGACACAAACAAAAAAAATGGGTCGGTGGCAGCTAGTAGGCCGGCGACAACGACCGCCGCCGAATAGGGAGAGGAGCCACCTTCGGTGGAAGTCGTGACACAGTGCTGTCTTTCGCCACACCTGCATTCATCAAGTCTAGGTCTGGTGACAGTAATGTTAATGAATTACCGTCATGTGTATTGAAGGACTTTGTTGCTGTATATGATAAAACTGAAATGCTGAATTGTTTCAATGAGCACTTTGTATCATTTTGTAGGCTGTTTGATTCAGTGTCCTCTGTCTCCATACAGCCCTGTGTGGATAAACCAGTGAGAGCTGGTCAAACTTTTAGCCATCCTCAGTGCAGGTGGTACATAAAGCCCCGAAATCCTTAGATCAGAGAAGGCCTGCAGGTCCTGATCTTTTGGATCCCTGCTTTTTAAATCTGGCAGCTGATTTCATAGCTGAACCACTTACATATCTGTTCAATCTAACCCTGGAATGTAATGAAATTCCAAAGATCTGGAAATCAGCATTTGTCCTACCACTTTTAAAAGGGGGAGATCCAACTCTTTTAAATAATTATAGGCCAATCTCAAAGCTGTCACCCCTGGTTAAAATACTTGAAACCCTTGTGAGTGAACAGCTAAGAGTTTGTTTACTAACTCTATTTTAGCAATGTACCAATCGTGCTTCAGGAAGAAGCATAACACAATTACAGCAGCCATGAAGGTTTTAAATGATATCACTGAAATCCTTGACAAATAAAATAGCACTGTGTCTCACTTTTTAATTGATCTAAGGCTTTTGATACATTTGATCATGCTATACTAAGGCAGAGACTGTTGAGGGTAGGTCTTTCAGAGAAGGCAGTTGCATGGTTTGCCAACTATGTCTGATAGAACTCAGTGTACTCAATTTGATGGGCTCGTGTCTGTTAAATTGTCTGTCATGGTGTGCCACAAGGCCCTGTACTTGGTCCTCTTATTCACTATTTATATAAATAATTTAGACAAAATTTTATGCTGATGATACTGTTATGCCTCGTCTCTTACAAAGCTTTCCAGAACTTGCAAAATGCTTTTTATACTGTTCAACATACCTTGTGTCATTTGAAGCTTATCCTCAATACTGACAACTAAACTAAATGGTGTTTTCTAAAGCAAGAAATAGACCTCTGAACTTTTCACCTGTTATTACCTGTCAGGGCATTAAGGTTGAGACTAACCTCATATAAATATCTTGTCATTTTAATTGATGACAGCCTCTTTTAAATTGCATACTCAACAACTTACAAAAACAATTGAAGCTGAAATTGGGATTGTATTTTAGGAATACGGCCCGTTTTTCTTTTGAAGCCAGAAGGAGGCTAGTATCAGATACATTTTTGCCTTTACTAGACTATGGGGACATTTTATATACGAATGCTTCTGCTCAGTGTTTGAGATAAATTGACACCCTTTACCATGGCACTTGAGATTTATTTTAAACTGCAAAACCCTTACGCACCACTGCCATTTATATACAAGGGTTGGCTGGCCTTCTCTAGTCACTCGTAGGCTCAGTCACTGGTACACTTTTATTTACAAAGCCATTTTGGATTCCCGACACATTTCTGAATAAAAATGCCCAAAGAAAATGGATGGGTACTCTTCAATCGCTGGATTATATCCTGCTAACGGTTCCAAATGTCCGAACTGAATTTGGTAAAAGGGCTTTTATGTACTCTGCGCCATAGTCTTGGAACGCCTTACAAAATACTTTTATACTGGAAGACCTTTTTTTTTTTTTTTTTGGTATTTTTAAATCACTGATGAATGATCTTGATACTGATTCCCTGACATGTTTTTAATTTGCTGTTTTTGATTTTGTCGTACTCTTGTGAATTCTCTAGTTTTTAATAGATTACTTGTAGTTTTTCCATGTTCTCTGTAATTGTTGTAATGACTTGGTGCTGCCTATCTTGGCCAGGACACTCTTGAAAAAAAAAAAAAAAAGACTACATCTCAATGAGCACTTCTTGGTTAAATAAAAGGTTTAAAAAAAAAAAAGCTTTAATTTTTTATTCTCTCCACAGATTCCTGACAGAAGACAGCTTGACTACACGTACCTTTGAAAAATAATGTGAGATCAATATAAAAAAAAGTTGTGCCAATCATGTCTGAGGTAAATTCAATAATCAAAAGATGTGTTGTTTATGCTTTACATAGCAAGTGTCATTGATTGCTTGCAGATACGCCACACAGCTGCTTTTGTCACATGAGATGGCAGCAGCTTTCCACCAAAGTGTTTCTATCCTGGTAATACTATTGCATTATCCTCTGCATAGCTGTTGATGAAGTCCTCATGCATCAAGCGTAACCTAAAGTGCATTTGGAAGGTAGTCAGACCCCTCCCCTTTTCCACAATTTGTTACGTTACAGCCTTATTCTAAAATTGATTTCATTTTTTTACTCATCAATCCACACACAATACTCTATGACAAAACATGTATTACAAATGAATAACAGAAATACTGTATTGTAGTAAATATTCAGACCCTTTGCTATGAGACTTAAAATTGAGCTCAGGTGTCTTGTTTCCATTGATCATCCTTAAGATGTTTCTACAACTTGATTGGAGTCCACCTGTAGTAAATTCAATTGATTGGACATGCTTTTGAAAAAACAAACACCTATCTATATAAGGTCCCACAGTTGACAATGCATGTCAGAGCAAAAACCAAGCCATGAGGTCAAAGGAATTACTCGTAGAGCTCCGAGACAGGATTGTGTCAAGGCACAGATCTGGGGAAAGGTACAAAACAATTTCTGCAGCATTGAAGGTCTCCAAGAAACCTGGCATCATCCCTAAGGTGAAGCATGGTGTGGGGATGTTTTTAAGCGGCAGGTACTAGTCAGGATCCAGTGAAAGATAAATGGAGCAAAGTACAGAGAGATCCTTGATGAAAACCTACACCAGAGCACTTAGGACCTCTGACTGGGGTAAAGAGTTACCTTCCAACAGGACAACGACCCTAAGCACACAGTCAAGGCAACTTAGGACTGGCTTCAGGACAAGTCTCTGAATGTCCTTGAGTGGCCTAGCCAGAGTCCGGACTTGAACCCAATCGAACATCTCTGGAAAGACCTGAAAATTGCTGTGCAGCGACACTCCCCATCCAACCTGACAGAACTTGAGGATCTGCAGAAAAGAATGAGAAATTTCCCAAAGTCAGACATTCCAAGCTTGTAGCCTCATACCCAAGAAGACTCATGGCTGTAATTGCTGCCAAAAGGTGCTTCAACAAAGTACTGAGTAAAGGGTCTGAGTACCTATTTAAGTGTCATATTTCAGTTTATTTTTAATACTATCAGAACTCAGGATAAGACCCAGATGCAGACAGCTAGTCTCACAGATGTTATATTGACCCAAGCAGAGGACAGGCAAATGACAGGTCAAAGTCAGGCAGAGGTCCGTAACCCAGGGCATAGAACAATAAGTGAGGCAGGTACAGAACGGAAGGCAGGCTCGGAGTCAAGGCAGGCAGAATGGTCAGAACCGGGGACACAGCACTTGAGAAAACAGGGAGATGTGAAACATGCTGTTAAAGCATTCCGGAGGTGGTAAGCAAAGCTAGGTAAGCAAGGCCCATCAATAAGGTAAGCGAGGCCAATCAATACGCTCGGGGGATAGGGCATCTCACTTCTCCCACAAACCCCTCCTCCACAAGGCCACGGAGCAATTTCTTGTTCATTCCGATGGTGGCCTGAACAGCAGTGTGATTAGGTAAGCTATCTTGGAGCAATCCAATGGGGAAGGAGGAGGGCTGAACCTCGAAGACGAGGACACTTAGCTAGGAACGGCCGACTGTTTTCTCTATTAAAGCATTCCGCAGGAGGTAAGAGAGGCTCCAGCAAAGGTGGAGTGACCGATGAGACGGCGCTGAGGAGCTGTGGTGTTACTACCGTGGTAGGCGGCCTCCCAGACAACCCTTGGAATTGCTCCATCAAACTGTCCAACGCCCGGTCATGGCATTCAGCCAACGTTTGAACTTCTCCACAAGGCCACGAAGCAATTCCTTGTGCATACTGAGGGTGGCTCTTTGGGTTGAGATGGCGTTGTGCAGCTGGCCCAGGTCTGCTGGGTCAGTCATGGCCAGTTCATACTCTCAGGTTTTAAGGTAAGACCCAGATGCAGACTGTGCTGGAGTAACAAGGTTTATTACAGAAACAGGGGCAAAGGTACAAGGCGGCAGTCAGGCTCAGGGTCAGGTCAGGCAATCCAGAAGTGGGGTAAAGGTACAGGATGAATGGTCAGGTGGGTGGGTACATGGTCAGGACAGGCAAGAGTCAAAAACCAGGAGGACAAAAAAAAGAGAAACTGGGGAAAAGCCGGCGCTGACACAAACACTGGTTGGCTTGACAAACAAGAACACAGGTATAAATACACAGGGGATAATGGGCGACACCTAGAGGGGGGTGGAGACGATCACAAAGAAAAGTGAAACACATCAGGGTGTGACAAAATGAGCCCCATTTCACATAAATTAAGGCCGGTCTACACAACATGAGGGATAGTTTTTTTTACATTGCAAGAAATACATTTGAACACAAACACTTGATGCATGTGTACTGTGTCTTCCTGTCCTTTGTTCCACACACGTAGCAGCGCTTTGTCTCGATTCTTGTTTTACTAACATCTCACTCACATATAGTATATACAGTTGAAGTCGGAAGTTTACATAACCTGCAAAATCGGCAGTGTTTCCTACCTACAGTGCCTTGCGAAAGTATTCGGCCCCCTTGAACTTTGCGACCTTTTGCCACATTTCAGGCTTTAAACAAAGATATAAAACTATTTTTTTGTGAAGAATCAACAAGTGGGACACAATCATGAAGTGGAACAACATTTATTGGATATTTCAAACTTTAACAAATCAAAAACTGAAAAATTGGGCGTGCAAAATTATTCAGCCCCTTTACTTTCAGTGCAGAAAACTCTCCAGAAGTTCAGTGAGGATCTCTGAATGATCCAATGTTGACCTAAATGACTAATGATTATAAATACAATCCACCTGTGTGTAATCAAGTCTCCGTATCAATGCACCTGCACTGTGATAGTCTCAGAGGTCCGTTAAAAGCGCAGAGAGCATCATGAAGAACAAGGAACACACCAGGCAGGTCCGAGATACTGTTGTGAAGAAGTTTAAAGCCGGATTTGGATACAAAAAAAAATCCTAAGCTTTAAACATCCCAAGGAGCACTGTGCAAGCGATAATATTGAAATGGAAGGAGTATCAGACCACTGCAAATCTACCAAGACCTGGCCGTCCCTCTAAACTTTCAGCTCATACAAGGAGAAGACTGATCAGAGATGCAGCCAAGAGGCCCATGATCACTCTGGATGAACTGCAGAGATCTACAGCTGAGGTGGGAGACTCTGTCCATAGGACAACAATCAGTCATATATTGCACAAATCTGGCCTTTATGGAAGAGTGGCAAGAAGAAAGCCATTTCTTAAAGATATCCATAAAAAGTGTTGTTTAAAGTTTGCCACAAGCCACCTGGAGACACACCAAACATGTGGAAGAAGGTGCTCTGGTCAGATGAAACCAAAATTGAACTTTTTGGCAACAATGCAAAACGTTATGTTTGGCGTAAAAGCAACACAGCTCATCACCCTGAACACACCATCCCCACTGTCAAACATGGTGGTGGCAGCATCATGGTTTGGGCCTGCTTTTCTTCAGCAGGGACAGGGAAGATGGTTAAAATTGATGGGAAGATGGATGGAGCCAAACACAGGACCATTCTGGAAGAGAACCTGATGGAGTCTGCAAAAGACCTGAGACTGGGACGGAGATTTGTCTTCCAACAAGACAATGATCCAAAACATAAAGCAAAATCTACAATGGAATGGTTCAAAAATAACATATCCAGGTGTTAGAATGGCCAAGTCAAAGTCCAGACCTGAATCCAATCGAGAATCTGTGGAAAGAACTGAAAACTGCTGTTCACAAATGCTCTCCATCCAACCTCACTGAGCTCGAGCTGTTTTGCAAGGAGGAATGGGAAAAAATGTCAGTCTCTCGATGTGCAAAACTGATAGAGACATACCCCAAGCGACTTACAGCTGTAATCGCAGCAAAAGGTGGCGCTACAAAGTATTAACTTAAGGGGGCTGAATAATTTTGCACGCCCAATTTTTCAGTTTTTGATTTGTTAAAAAAAGTTTGAAATATCCAATAAATGTCGTTCCACTTCATGATTGTGTCCCACTTGTTGATTCTTCACAAAAAATACAGTTTTATATCTTTATGTTTGAAGCCTGAAATGTGGCAAAAGGTCGCAAAGTTCAAGGGGGCCGAATACTTTCGCAAGGCACTGTACTCACAAAGCATGTAGAGGTCTGTAATTTTTTTATCATAGGTACACTTCAACTGTGAGAGATGGAATCCAAAACAAAAATCCAGAAAATCACATTGTATGATTTTTGAATAATTGATTTGCGTTGTATTGCATGACATAAGTATTTAATCACCTACCAACCAGTAAGAGTTCAGGCTCTCACAGACCTGTTAGTTTTTCCTTAAGATGCTGTTCTTCACTCATTACCTGTATTAACAAACTATAGTTTTGGCAAGTCGGTTAGGACATCTACTTTGTGCATGACACAAGTAATTTTTCCAACAATTGTTTTACAGACTGATTATTTCACTTATCACTGTATCACAATTCCAGTGGGTCAGAAGTTTACATAGAATAAGTTGACTGTGCCTGTAAACAGCTTGGAAAATTCCAGAAAATTATGTCATGTCTTTAGAAGCTTCTGATAGGCTATTGACATCATTTAAGTCAATTGGAGGTGTACCTGTGGATGTATTTCAAGGCCTACCTTCAAACTCAGTGCCTCTGCTTGACATCATGGGAAAATCAAAAGAAATCAGCCAAGACCTCAGAAAATAAAGTGGTGATCCTAACTGACCTTAGACAAGGATTTTTTTACGAGGATTAAACGTCATGAAATGTGAAAAACTGAGTTTAAATGTACAGTATTTGGCTAAGGTTTATGTAAACTTCCGACGTCAACTGTAGTTACAGCAGGCCCACACGCAACATCACTCACACTTACTTCCGATATTAGAGTTGGCCAAGTGGATGTGGCATCAGCATCCTTGGCTCGGCAGATTTCCTCTTCTTCCTCTGAAGAGGTGAAACAAGGATCGGACCAATACGCAGCGTGGTAGGTGTCCATGGTTTTTAATAAGGAAAAACTCTACATAAACACAAGAACCGTGACCTAACCGAAACAGTCCCATCTGGCACTGACACAGGAAACAATCACCCACAAAATACCCAAAGAATATGGCTGCCTAAATATGGTTCCCAATCAGAGACAACGATAAACAGCTGCCTCTAATTGAGAACCAATCTAGGCAACCATAGACATACAATTTACCTAGACAGAAAACAGCCCCATAAACATACAAACCCCTAGACCAGAAAAAACACATAAAACCCCCATGTCACACCCTGACCTAACCAAAATAATAAAGAAAACAAAGATAACTAAGGCCAGGGCGTGACAATCCTCCTCCTGAATCCTCCTTACGATGGCTGCAAAAGCTGGGGTCCTTGGGATATGTTGCCTCCTCTGGATTTGAGATCTTACCAATGCCTTGCCCAGCTCCTCGAGAAAGAGCCGTCTCACTGTGGAGCTTCCCTCTGTTACAATCGGGGTTCAACCCCATCCAGATGACAAATGCATTGTACGTTGAGATGTCCAAGATGTTGAAGAATATCACAAGTGGCCAGCGTAGGGTTGTTCTTTTGTATTTGTAACTAGTCACCAGCTTGTCTAAATTGTCCACCCCTCCTTTTGTGACATTGTAATTCATTATGTAGTACTACATTTTTTCCTTTCTTTGGCACGTAGGACACTAGGGACGTGTTGGCTGTGAACACAAACTTAAAGGAATTGATAGGCCTGTTCTGTGTATTCAACAGCTGGGGTGGGAGCTCTGGCTTGTTTTTTCATACTGTTCTTACCATTGTCAGCTTCCTCTTGAGGAGCTCCTATCCTAGCTTGTATGAAGTAAAAAATTATCACGTGATGTTGTGGCCATGGAGTCTCTGTGTCACATCCAGGACAACCTGCATCGATTGGTTCTTCTCATGGGCTCCTCCATCTGGCTTCCCAGTATACACTTGCAAGTTCCACGCATATGATGAAGCAGCTTCACAGGCTGCCCAGACCTTGATTCTATTTTTGCAGGTTTAGATGGTATGTACTGCCTGGAGGGGCAGCGGCTCCTAAATGGCATTAGCTGCTCATCAACAGTAACGTTGAGCCCAGGGTTGTAAAACAGGGGAAGGCGGTCCACCCACTTGTTCCACACTGACCTGATTGCAGCTAGCTTGTCTCTCTGCACTGACCTGAGTGCAGCTAGCTTGTCTCTCTACACTGACTTGATTGCAGTTAGCTTGTCTCTCTGCACTGACCTGATTGCAGCTAGCTTGTCTCTCTGCACTGACCTGATGGCAGCTAGCTTGTCTCTCTGCACTGACTTGATTGCAGCTAGCTTGTCTCTCTACACTAACTTGATTGCAGCTAGCTTGTCTCTCTGCACTGACGTGATTGCAGCTAGCTTGTCTCTCTGCCACCGAGCTGGCCTGGTGTCTCGGTTATCGAAGAGGATAATTCTGGAAATAATGTGGAAGTTTTCCAGAGACAGTTTCTGTTTCTGCATCCCACAGGGATTCTGTGGATTCCAATTGGATTCTGTGGATTCCAATTACATTACTCATATCATATGTGTATACTGTATTTTATACCATCACTAATCCATATATGTACATATTCATTCACCCCTTTTAGATTTGTGTGTATTAGGTAGTTGTTAGGGAATTGTTAGATTACTTGTTAGATATTACCGCACTGTCGGAACCAGAAGCACAAGCATTTTGCTACACTCGCATGAACATTTGCTAACCACGTGTATGTGACCAATACCATTTGATTTGATTTGAAACACAAGCAAGGATAAGAACCCCAAAGTATGCATGTTAAGGGGTTTGGTCCATCTCCTTCCATCTCCCTCCAAAAGCACCACTTCCCTCCAAATTGGTGCAGTCCAGAATGATTTTCTGGATGGTGTCTGGGATGAACAGTTTCAAAAGAAGACGTTATGAGTAACTGTCATCCACGTCAGTCCTGGTTGTATCACATTGGCCGTCATGCGGGGTGGCTCAATCCTTGGGCAAGAAGACTATTCAATTTAAAAAATGTTTGACATCCATATTTCTCCTCCTGCAGACTGCTGATGAGCTGGTTGCTGACGGGCTGGTTCTGGGGCTGGGTCAATCTCATCTTCTTCTTCCAACTCACTGTCAGACTCCAGACTGATCCTCATATACTTCAAATTCTTCATCTTCCAATGTGGAAGACGCTCCTTCCACACTAGCTTCTCTCTCTGCAAAAATAAATGTCTAAGGCCAATCTGTGCTAGCAGAAATGTCCTGAAGCTTAGCATCTAATTCATCTGACCACTTTTTTATCGACAGAGTCACTGGTGCTTCCTGCTTTAGTTTTTTCTTAGGAATCAGGAGGATAGAATTATGGTCAGTTTTGCCAAATCGAGGGTGAGGGAGAGCTTTGTACGCATCTCTGTGTGTGGAGTGAAGGTGGTCTACAGTTTTTTTATTAGGTAAAACAGATTTAAGTTACCCTGCATTAAAGTCCTCTACCACTTGGAGTGCTGCCTCTGGATGAGCGTTTTCCTGTTTGCTTATGGCCATATACAGCTCATTGGGTGCGGTCTTAGTGCCAGCATCGGTTTGTGGTGGTAAATAGACAGTAACGAAGAATATAGATGAAAACTCTCTTTGTAAATAGTGTGGTCTACCATTTATCATGAGATACTCTACCTCAAGCGATCAAAACCTCAAGACGTCCTTACTATTCGATTTTGTGCACCAGCTGTTGTTTACAAACTCAGCACAAATAAGAAACATCGCTTTTTCAGGACCCTGTTTTTCAAAGATAATTTGTAAAAAAAAAAAAAAAAAACTTCACAGATCTTCATTGTAAAGGGTTTAAACACTGTTTCCCTTGCTTGTTCAATGAACCATAAACAATTAATTAACATGCAGCTGTGGAATGGTTGTTAAGACACTAACAGCTAACAGACAATAGGCAAATAAGGTCACAGTTATGAAAACTTAGGACACTAAAGAGGCCTTTCTACTGACTCTGAAAAACACTAAAGGAAAGATGCCCAGAGTCCCTGCTCATCTGCGTGAACGTGCCTTAGGCATGCTGCAAGGAGGCATGAGGACTGCAGATGTGGCCAGGGCAATAAATTGCAATGTCTGTAATGTGAGACGCCTAAGACAGCGCTACAGGGAGGCAGGACGGACAGCTGATCTTCCTCGCAGTGGCAGACCACGTGTAACAACACCTGCACAGGATCGGTACATCCAAACATCACACCTGTGGGACAGGAACAGGATGGCAACAACTGCCCGAGTTACACCAGGAAGCACAATCCCTCCATCATGGCTCAGACTGTCCGCAATAGGCTGAGAGAGGCTGGACTGAGGGTTTGTAGGCCGGCAACAACATCACCTATGGCAGACACCCACCGTCGCTGGACCAGACAGGACGGGCAAAAAGTGCTCTTCACTGACAAGTCGCAGTTTTGTCTCACCAGGGGTGATGGTCGGATTTGCGTTTATTATTGAAGGAATGAGCTTTTCACCGAGGCCTGTACTCTGGAGTGGGATCGATTTGGAGGTGGAGGGTCCGTCATAGTCTGGGGCGGTGTATCACAGCATCATCGGACTGAGCTTGTTGTCATTGCAGGCAATCTCAACGCTGTGCGTTACAGGGAAGACATCCTCCTCCCTCATGTGGTACCTTTCCTGCAGGCTCATCCTGACATGACCCTCCAGCATGACAATGCCACCAGCCATACTGCTCGTTCTCTGCGTGATTTCCTGCAAGACAGGAATGTCAGTATTCTGCCATGGCAAGCGAAGAGCCTGGATCTCAATCCCATTGAGCACGTCTGGGACCTGTTGGATCGATGGGTGAGAGCTAGGGCCATTCCCCCCAGAAATATCTGGGAACTTGCAGGTGCCTTGGCGGAAGAGTTGGGGTATCATCTCTCAGCAATAACTGGCAAATCTTTTGCAGTCCATAAGGAGGAGATGCACTGCAGTACTTCATGCAGACTGTTACTTTTTCTGTTACTTTTGCCTTTGTTCAGGAACACATTATTCAATTTCTGTTAGTCACATGTCTGTGGAACTTGTTCAGTTTATGTCTCAGTTGTTGAATCTTATGTTCATACAAATATTTACACATGTTAATTAAGTTTGCTGAAAATAAACGCAGTTGACATTAAGAGGACGTTTCTTTTTTTGCTGAGTTTACATAGACCACTACCACTTGAATTACCAGAGGCGGCTGTACGAAATAAGTTACAAATAACGTGAAAAACACATAATAGCACAATTGGTTAGGAGACCGTAAAACAGCAGCCATCGACGTTCAGTGCCTCCTTACCTCCTGGTATGTCGTGCACCTTATGGGTTTCATGTTCCTCTACTCCATTAAATATTCATTAAATAGTCCTCATAAAACTGTGTGACAGCAATTAACCCTGAATTAACAGCTGTGTTAATTTATTCATGATGGTCCGAGGATCTATTGTAGGTTTGGCAGTGAGAGACAGTACTGTTTCATAGCCAAGTTTCGCACACAACGTCCTCATACGGCAGCTGCTTACTGTGAGGTGTTGCATTTGGTGGTGCTGTGTAGTGCTATATCGGTGTTACAAGCTGTTGGTGTATGAAGCGACCCCTACCAACAAACAATCCATTAGCTTTGCACGAGCACAGCCTGCACAGGGAAGCACAAGCCCACTTTTTAAACCACTCTGCTGTACATTAACGTCATCAACGTCACTGTTGCAAACAAAATAACAGACATTTTGGCACATGCCTCTTTTGAATCACATTAAAAGGACCTTCATAGTTTCACAAAGCTGTGCTTTGTTCTCCATTTAGCTAGAGTGTATGTTTCACAGCCCGTCATAGGCCAGAGAGACGTGGGCACAAATTCATCACCAGTCCCCTGGGAATCAGAGTGAGGATTATGTTATTTAGTAGGTGGACAGAGTTGTTTCTGAGTACACATACAGTGCTTTCAGAAAGTATCCACACCCCTTAACCTTTTCGACATTTTGTTGTGTTATAGCCTGAATTTACAATTGATAAAATTGAGATTTTGGGTCACTGTTCTACACACAATAATCTATAATATCAAAGTGGAATCATGTGTTTAGAATTTTTCACAAATGAATCAAAAATGTAAAGCTGAAATGTCTTGAGTCGATAAGTATTCAACGGCCTTGTTATGGCAAGCCTAAATAAGTTGAAAAAATATGCTTAACAAGTCACATAATAAGTTTCATAGACACACTCTGTGTGCAATAATAGTTTTTTTTAAATGAATACCTCGTCTCTTCACCCCACACATACAGTTATTCGAGCAGTGAATATTTTTTTATTATATTGACATTTTATTTTGACCCTTTTTTCTCCCTAACTTTGATCTGGTTTCATCGCAGCAACTCACCAATGGGCTCGGGAGGGAAAGGTCGAGTCATGTGTCCTCCGAAACAGGACCTGCCAAACCGCGCTTCTTAACACCCGCCAATTACCCCAGAAGCCAGCCGTACCAATGTGTCAGAGGAAACACCGTTCACTAATGTGTCGGAGGAAACACCGTTCACCTGATGAACAAGGTCAGCCTGCAGGCGCCCGGCCCGCTACAAGGAGTCGCTAGAGCATGATGAGTAAACCAGGTCAAGGCTAGGCCAATTGCTCCCCTAACCCGGACAAGGCTAGGCCAATTGCGCCTGCCGATCACGGCCGGTTGTGAAACAGCCCGTGACATGGATATTCAGATAGCGGGATATACGCTTCATTGGCAAGATAGAACAGCACACGCCGGTAAGACGAGGGGGGTCAGTCTGTGCATATTTGTAAACAACTGCTGAAATCTAATGAAGTCTCTATATTTTGCTTGCCTAAAGTAGAGTAAATTGTGATAAATTGCAGGCCACACTACTTGCCTAGAGAGTTTTCAGCTATACTTTTCTTGGTTGTTTATTTACCACCACAGACAGATGCTGGCACTAAGACCACACTCAGTCAGCTGTATAAGGAAATAAGCAAACAAGAAACCACTCACCCAGAGGTGGCGCTTCTAGTGGCCGGAGACTTTAACGCAGGGAAACTTAAATCAGCTCTACCAAATTTCTAACATGTTAAATATGCAACCAGAGGGAAAACAATTCAAGATCACCTGTACTCCACGTAGAAAGCTTTCCCTCGCCCTCCATTTGGTAAATGCAACCACAACTCTATCCTCCTGATCCCTGCTTACAAGCAAAAATCAAAGCAGGAAGCACCAGTGACTTGGCCTATAAAAAGTGGTCAGATGAAGCAGATACTAAAATACAGGACTGTTTTGGTATCAAAGACTGGAACATGTTCCGGGATTCTTCCGATGTCATTGAGGACTACACCACATCAGTCACTAGCTTTATCAATAAGTGCATCGAGGACGTCATCCCCACAGTGACTGTCCGTACATACCCCAACCCAGAAGCCATGGATTACAGGCAACATTCGCACTGAGCTAAAGGGTAGAGCTGCCGCTTTCAAGGTGTGGGACTCTAACCCGGAAGCTTACAAGAAATCCTGCTATGCCCTGCGACGAACCATTAAAACAGGCAAAGCCTCAATACAGGGCTAAGACTGAATCATACTACACCGGATCCGAAGCTCATCTTATGTGGCAGGGCTTGCAAACTATTACAGACCACAATGGGAAGCACAGCCGCGAGCTGCCCAGTGACATGAGCCTACTAGATGAGCTAAATCACTTCTATGCTTGTTTCGAGGCAAGCAACACTGAGGCATGAATGAGAGCATCAGCTGTTCCAGACGACTGTGTGAGCATGCTCTCCATAGCCGACGTGAGTAAGACCTTTAAACAGGTCAACATACACAAGGCTGCGGAGCCAGACGGATTACCAGGACGTGTGCTCCGGGCATGTGTGGACCAACTGGCAGGTGTCTTCACTGACATTTTCAACATGTCCCTGAATGAGTCTGTAATATCAACATGTTTCAAGCAGACCACCATAGTCCCTGTGCTCAAGAACACAAAGGCAACCTGCTTAAATGACTACAGACCCGTAGCACACACATCCATAGCCATGAAGTGCTTTGAAAGGTTGGGAATGGCTCACATCAACACCATTATCTCAGAATCCCTAGACCCACTCCAATTTGCATACCGCCCAAACAGATCCACAGATGATGCAATCTCTATTGCAGTCCACACTGCCCTTTCCCACCTGGACAAAAGGAACACTTATGTGAGAATGCTATTCATTGACTACAGCTCATTGACTAAACACCTCCGTCTGCAACTGGATCCAGGACTTCCTGACAGGCCGCCCCCAGGTGGTGAGGGTAGGTAGCAACCAACCTGCCACGCTGATCCTCAACACTGGATCTCCCCAGGGGTGCATGCTCAGTCCCCTGCTGTACTCCCTGTTCACCCACGACTGCATGGCCAGGCACAACTCCAACACCATCATTACGTTTGCAAACGACACAGCAGTGTCACCGACAACGTCGAGACAGCCTGTATGGAGGAGGTCAGAGACCTGTCCGGGTGGTGCCAGAATAACAACCTATCCCTCAACGTAACCAAGACTAAGGAGATGATTGTGGACTACAGGAAAAGGAGGGCTGAGCACGCCCCCATTCTCATCATGTAGCGGAGCAGGTTGAGAGCTTCAAGTTCCTTGGTGTCCACATCAACAACAAACTAGAATGGTCCAAACGCACCAAGACAGTCGTGAAGTGCACGACAAAGCCTATTCCCCCTCAGGAAACTAAAAAGATTTGGCATGGGTCCTCAGATCCTCAAAAGGTTCTACAGCTGCAACATCGAGAGCATCCTGGCTGGTTGCATCACTGCCTTGTACAGCAATTGCTCTGCCTCTGACCGCAAGGCACTACAGAGGGTAGTGCGTACGGCCCAGTACATCACTGGGGCTAAGCTGCCTGTCATTTCACTGCGCACATGACAAATAAACTTTGATTTGATTGATCCAGTGCCTTGGACCGCTGTGCTACTTGGGAGCCCATCGAGATGTGAATTTCAAACACAGATTCAACCACAAAGACCAAGGAGATTTTCCAATGCCTCGCAAAGAAGGGCACCTATTGCTAGAAAGGTAAAAAAAGAGACAATGAATATCCCTTTGAGCATGGTGTAGTTATTAATTACCCCTTGGAAGGTCACTACAAAGATACAGGCATCCTTCCTAACTCATTTGCCAGAAAGGAAGGAAACCACTCAGGGATTTCACCATGAGGTCAATTGTCACGCCCTGACCTTAGAGAGCTGTTTTATTTCTCTATTTGGTTATGTCAGGGTGTGATTTTGGGTGGGCATTCTATGTTTTCTATTTCTTTGTTTTTGCCAAGTGTGGTTCCCAATAAGAGGCAGCTGTCTATCATTGTCTCTGATTGGGAATCATACCTAGGCAGCCTTTTTTCCCATCTGTGTTTTATGGGTAGTTATTTTCTGTTTACCTGACAGAACTGTTCACTTTTGTTTTGTTACTTTGTTCGAGTGTTGCTTTGATCAATAAAATCATGGAACACTTTCCACACTGCGCCACTACCCACCACCAAAATACCAGCTTGGTCAGGAGGACTGGACCTGGGAGGAAATCCTCCCAGGAGCAGAACAGCGACGTTACGAGGCGTTAATAACCTCTCTGGGATATGTGGGACGCTAGCGTATTTCAAAAAGGCTTTTCGGCGAAAGCAAACAATGCTATTATCTGAGGATAGCACCTCCATAAACAAAGAGAGAAAAGCTAATTTCAACCCTGCAGGCGCGACACAAAACACAGAAATAAAAATATAATTAATGCCTTACCTTCGGCGAGCTTCTTTTGTTGGCACTCCTATATGTCCCATAAACATCACAAATGGTCCTTTTGTTCGATTAATTCCGTCAATATATATCCAAAATGTCCATTTATTTGGCACGTTTGATACAGAAAAACACAGGTTCCAACTTGCACAACGTGACTACAAAATATCTCAAACGTTACCTGTAAACTTTGCCAAAACATTTCAAACTACTTTTGTAATACAACTTTAGGTATTTTTTTTACATGAATAATCAATAAAATTGAAGACGGGATGATCTGTGTTCAATACAGGAAGAAAACAAACAGTGCACTTCAAGGGACCCTCGTTCAAGATGGCCGTACTTCTTCATTACACAAAGGAAAAACCTCAACCAATTTCTAAAGACTGTTGACATCCAGTGGAAGCGATAGGAACTGCAAGAAGGTCCCTTAGAAATCTGGAGTCCCAATGAAACCCATTGAAAAGAGTGTCCTCAACAAAACATAAAAATTTGAATGGTTTGTCCTCTGGGTTTCGCCTGCTAAATAAGTTCTGTTATACTCACAGACATGATTCAAACAGTTTTAGAAACTTCAGAGTGTTTTCCATCCAAATCTACTAATAATATGCATATCTTATCTTCTGGGGATGAGTAGTAGGCAGTTGAATTTGGGCATGCATTTCATCCAGACGTTAAAATACTGCTCCCTGTCACCAAGAAGTTAAACCAACGAGGCAAGCACGAGAGGCAGCCCCAAACAATTTTTGGGGGGGAGCACACAGGGAGATTGGCAGAGTCAGGGTTTAGACCTGAGCCAACTCCCTGTGCTTACCGTGGGGAGCGTGTGACTGGTCAGGCACCGTGTTATGCAGTGATGCGCACGGTGTCTCCAGTACGCATTCATAGCCCGGTGCTCTCTGTTCCAGCTCTCAGCAGTTGCCGTGCTAGAGTGGGCATTCAGCCAGGAGGGATTATGCCGGCTCAGTATTCCTGGCCTCCGGTGCGTCTCTTCGGCCCAGGTTATCCTGCGCCAGCTCTACGCACGGTATCCCCAGTTCGCCAGCACAACCCATTGCAGCCTGCTCCAGCTCCCCGCACTTGCCGGGCAATGGGGTGTATCCAACCAGGATGAGTTGTGCCAGCTCTGCGCTCCAGACCTCCGGTGAGCCTCCACAGTCCAGTATGTCCTGCGCTGGCTCTACACACTATGCCTCCAGTGTGCCGTCATAGCCCAGTGCATCTTGTGCCAGCTCTTCACACTCACCGAGCTAGAGTGGGTATCCAGCCAGGACATGTTGTACCAGCTCTACTCACTAGGCTGCCAGTACGTCTCCTCAGTCCGGTGAGACCTGTTCCGGCTCCACGTACGAAGCTTCCAGTGATGATCCATGGCATGAAGCCTCCAGTGATAATCCATGGCACGAAGCCTCCAGTGATGATACATGGCACGAAGCCTGTAGTGGTAATCCATGGCACGAAGCCTCCAGTGATGATCCATAGCCCTGAGCCTGTAGGGATGATCCATGGCAGGGAGCCTGCAGCAACGGTCCCCAGTCCGGAGCCTCCAGCGACGGTCCCGAGTCCGGAGCCTCCAGCAACAGTCCGCAGTCCAGAGTCTCCAGTGACGAGCTGCAGTCCAGAGCCTCCAGCGAGGGTTCCCAGTCCAGAGCCTCCGGCAACGATCTGCAGTCCGGAGCCTCCAGCGGTGGTTCCCAGTTCAGAGTCTCTGGCGGCGATCCACGGTCCGGTTCCAGAGAAGCGTAGGGATCAGCGTAGGGAGCGTGGGCTACGTCCCGAACCGGAGCCGCCACCGAGGGTGGATGCCCACCCACACCCTACCCTATAGGTTCAGGTTTGCGGCCTGCAGTCCGCACCTTTGGGGGGGTACTGTCACGCCCTGACCTTAGAGAGCCGCTTTATTTCTCTATTTGGTTAGGTCAGGGTGTGATTTGGGGTGAGCATTCTATGTTTTCTATTTTTTTGTTTGTGGTGACTTTAAAACAGTAAAACTGGATGGAGCAACTACATTGTAGTTACTCCACAATACTAACCTAAATGACAGAGTGAAAAGAAGGAAACCTGTACAGAATACAAATATTACAAGACATGCATCCTGTTTTACAAGAAGGCACATAAGTAAAACTTCAAAAAATGTGGCAAATAAATAATTGTTATGTGCTGAATAAAAAGCGTTATATTTTGGGCAAATCCAACACAACATATCACTGAGTACCACTCTTTATATTTTCAAGCATGGTGGTGGCTGCATTATGTTATGGGTATGCTTGTCATTAGCAAGGACTAGGGAGTTTTTGAGGATAGAAAGAAATGGAATAGAGCTAAGCACAGGCAAAATCCTAGAGGAAAACCTGGTTTGCTTTCCAACAGACACTGGGAAACAAATGTCACCTTTCAGCAGGACAATAACCTAAAACACAAGGTCAAATATACATTGACGTTGCTAATCGAGTTACAGTTTTTGATTATCTTTTTGGCCTTCCTGTGACATCGGGTGGTGTAGGTGTCCTGGAGGGCAGGTAGTTAGACCCTGGTGTTGCGTTGTGCAGACCTCACTACCCTCTGTAGAGCTTTGCGGTTGTGGGCGAAGCAATTGCCGTACCAGGCGGTGATACAGCCCGACAGGATCCTTTTATTTATTTTTTACTTTTTTTTACAGATTGTGCATCTGTAAAAGTTTGTGACTGTTTTTGTTGACAAGGCACATTTCTTCAGCCTCCTGACACGCTGTCTGTGTGGGTGGACCATTTCAGTTTGCCCTTGATGTGTACCACCTTCTCCATTACTGTCCGGTCGATGTGGATAGGGTGGTGCTCCCTCTGCTGTTTCCTGAAGTCCACGATCATCTCCTTTGTTTTGTTGACGTTGAGTGTGAGGTTATTTTCCTGACACCACACTCCGAGGGCCCTCACCTCCTCCCTGCAGGCCGTCTCGTTGTTGTTGGTAATCAGGCCTACCATTGTAGTGTCGTCTGCAAACTTGATGATTGAGTTTGAGGCATGCATGGCCACGCAGTCATGGGTGAACAGGGAGTACAGGAGAGGGCTGAGAAAGCACCCTTGTGGGGCCCCAGTGTTGAGGATCAGCGGGGTGGAGATGTTGTTTGCTACCCTCACCACCTGGGGGCGGCCCGTCAGAAAGGACCAGTTTCACAGGGCGGGGTTGAGACCCAGGGTCTCAAGCTTAATGATGAGTTTGGAGGGTACTATGGTGTTAAATGCTGAGCTGTAGTCGATGAACAGGGGGTTGTGCTGTAGTCAACGAAAAGAGGGTTGTGAACATTTTCTGAAGGCAATGTGTGTTTGGCGGCAGGTAGCCTAGTGGTTATAGTGTTGGGCCAGTAACCAAAAGGTTGCTAGATTGAATCCCTGAGCTGACAAGGTAAAAATCTGTTGTTCTCTCCCTGAACAAGGCAATTAATCCACTGTTCGTAGGCTGTCATTGTAAATACTAATTTGTTCTTAACTGACTTGCCTAGTTAAATAAATACACATTTATTTTAAAGAAACAGACACATTATGCATGTCGCCACTCTGCACCTTCCCATACATACTTGATTATAATATTGTATACAATGTGATTACAGGGGTCTCTTTTTCAGTATTTGTGTAACTCTTCTCGTTTGGTGAAGGAGAAGAGGACCAAGGTGCAGCATGGTAGGTGTTCAGTTTAATAAACAAAATAAACTGAACACTGAAATGACAAAAATAATAAAGAGCGAGAACGAAACAGTTCTGTACGGAATACTGTGTGTGTGTGTGTGTGTGTGTGTGTGTGTCTGGATTGTCTCTGTCCTCAACCATATTATCCTAACCCCTATAACCCTCTCCATGGGGCTCAATCAATGGCTGACCTTTAAAGTGATAGGAGGAGAGGAGGGAGGCCCTTTTGAAAAAACACATGAATTTCATGTGATCATGTGTTTCATGTGAGCTTATGTGAAGTTAACTTAAGGATCGGACCATTTTTATCCATTTTAGTCTGAAATTACATACCCAAATCTAATTGCCTATAGCTCAGGACCTGAAGCATGTATATGAATATTCTTGATATCATTTGAAAGCAAATACTTTGAAGTTTGTGGAATTGTGAAATTAATGTAGGAGAATATAACACATTAGATCTGGTAAAAGATAACACAAACCAAAAAACATTTTTTCCATCATCTTTGAAATGCAAGAGAAAGGCCATTTCCTACATTTGAATATAAAAATAGATTTTTTTTTCAAACAAAACTACACTATATTTTATCTCTGGGACCCTCAGGATGACAAATCAGAGCAAGATTACTGAATGTAAGTACATTATTTACCTTCAGATGTGAATGAATCTACCAGTTAGCTTGATGAAAGTGTTTTGTTGTTGTGCACTATCCTCAAACAATAGGATAGTCAAATCAAATCAAATTTATCAAATCAAATGTATTTATATAGCCCTTCGTACATCAGCTGATATCTCAAAGAGCTGTACAGAAACCCAGCCTAAAACCCCAAACAGCAAGCAATGCAGGTGTAGAAGCACGGTGGCTAGGAAAAACTCCCTAGAAAGGCCAAAACCTAGGAGGAAACCTAGAGAGGAACCAGGCTATGTGGGCCAGTCCTCTTCTGGCTGTGCCGGGTGGAGATTATAACAGAACATGGCCAAGATGTTCAAATGTTCATAAATGACCAGCATGGTCGAATAATAATAAGGCAGAACAGTTGAAACTGGAGCAGCAGCACGGCCAGGTGGACTGGGGACAGCAAGGAGTCACCATGTCAGGTAGTCCTGGGGCATGGTCCTAGGGCTCAGGTCGTCCGAGAGAGAGAAAGAAAGAGAGAAAGAGAGAATTAGAGAGAGCACACTTAAATTCACACAGGATACCGAATAGGACAGGAGAAGTACTCCAGATATAACAAACTGACCCTAGCCCCCCGACACATAAACTACTGCAGCATAAATACTGGAGGCTGAGACAGGAGGGGTCAGGAGGGGCCATCCGAGGACACCCCCGGACAGGGCCAAACAGGAAGGACATAACCCGACCCACTTTGCCAAAGCACAGCCCCCACAACACTAGAGGGAAATCTTCACGACCACATCAGTGAATCAACCCACTCAGGTGACGCACCCCTTCCAGGGACGGTATGAGAGAGCCCCAGTAAGCCAGTGACTCAGCCCCTGTAATAGGGTTAGAGGCAGAGAATCCCAGTGGAAAGAGGGGAACCGGCCAGGCAGAGACAGCAAGGGCGGTTCGTTGCTCCAGAGCCTTTCCGTTCACCTTCCACTCCTGGGCCAGACTACACTCAATCATATGACCCACTGAAGAGATGAGTCTTCAGTAAAGACTTAAAGGTTGAGACCGAGTTTGCGTCTCTGACATGGGTAGGCAGACCGTTCCATAAAAATGGAGCTCTATAGGAGAAAGCGCTGCCTCCAGCTGTTTGCTTCTAAATTCTAGGGACAATTAGGAGGCCTGCGTCTTGTGACCACGTGTAGGTATGTACGGCAGGACCAAATCAGAGAGATAGGTAGGAGCAAGCCCATGTAATGCTTTGTAGGTTAGCAGTAAAACCTTGAAATCAGCCCTTGCTTTGACAGGAAGCCAGTGTAGGGAGGCTAGCACTGGAATAATATGATCCAATTTTTTGGTTCTAGTCAGGATTCTAGCAGCCGTATTTAGCACTAACTGAAGTTTATTTAGTGCTTTATCCAGGTAGCCAGAATGTAGAGCATTGCAGTAGTCTATCCTAGAAGTGACAAAAGCATGGATTAATTTTTCTGCATAATTTTTGGACAGAAAGTTTCTGATTTTTGCAATGTTACGTAGATGGAAAAAAGCTGTCCTTGAAATGGTCTTGATATGTTCTTCAAAAGAGAGATCAGGGTCCAGAGTAATGCCGAGGTCCTTCACAGTTTTATTTGAGACGACTGTACAACCATTAAGATTAATTGTCAGATTCAACAGAAGATCTCTTTGTTTCTTGGGACCTAGAACAAGCATCTCTGTTTTGTCCGAGTTTAAAAGTAGTACGTTTGCAGCCATCCACTTCCTTATGTCTGAAACACATGCTTCTAGCGAGGGCAATTTTGGGGCTTCACCATGTTTCATTGAAATGTACAGCTGTGTGTCATCCGCATAGCAGTGAAAGTTAACATTATGTTTTCGAATGACATCCCCAAGAGGTAAAATATATAGTGAAAACAATAGTGGTCCTAAAACGGAACCTTGAGGAACACCGACATTTAAAGTTGATTTGTCAGAGGACAAACCATTCACAGAGACAAACTGATATCTTTCCGACAGATAAGATCTAAACCAGGCCAGAACTTGTCCGTGTAGACCAATTTGGGTTTCCAATCTCTCCAAAAGAATGTGTGCATAATATTTTTTATTATGTACTGTAAATCAGACACTGCAGTTAGATTAACAATAATTTAAACTTTCTGCCCACACAAGACATGTCTATGTCCCAGAAAGTTGGCTGCTGTATACAATGTTTTCTAGTCATGTCACACCCTGATCTTTTTCACCTGTCTTTTTGCTAGTTTACACCCCCCCTCCAGAGACGCCCATTTTCCCCACTATTCCCAGTGTATTTATACCTGTGTTCTCTGTCTGTTGCCAGTTTGTTCTGTCTGTCAAGCCTACCAGCGTTTTCCCCCTTGTTCCTGTCTTTTTCTATAGTTCCTGTTTTCTAGTTTTCCTGGTTTTGACCATTCTGCCTGCCCTGAACCTGCCTGCCATTCTGTACCTTGTCACACCATCCTGGATTATTGACCTCTGCCTGCTCTGATCGTGAGACTGCCTGCCGTTCTGTACCTTTTGACTCTGATCTGGATGACTGACCCCCTGTTATAGTAATGCACTTTTGTTATTTTGACACTGTCTGCATCTGGGTCTTCCCTAAAATGTGCTAAGTTTATTATTGCATATTGAGCAACAACCGTCCTGGTAAAGGGACACTGATCCCGTAGAGGTTATTAATGTAATAACATGAAACTTCACATGTGAAACGTGAGCTCATGTGAAAACACATGACAAAATGGGAATGCAAAATTTCAACAATTGATACCATGAAACTACACTTGTGACATTTAAAAACTTCTTCAGGCTAGGTTCTATTTTTCTCCATTTCCGCCTGACTGACGTGCCCAAAGTAAACTCCCTGTTGCTCAGGCCCTGAAGCCTGATATGCATATAATTGGTACCATTGGAAAGACAACACTCTGACGTTTATAGAAATGTTAAAATAATGTAGGAGACTATAACACAATAGATATGGTAGGAGAAAAACCAAAGAAAAACCAACCAGATATCTTTTTTTTGAGAGCCCATGCTCTTCCAATAGAACGTATAGGGAAAAAATTAAATATAGCTCCCAGTATGCAATTCCTATGGCTTCCACTGGATGTCAGTAGTCTTTGGTCAAGGTTTCAGGCTTTTTTCTTTCCGAAACAAGGAATAATTATGAGTTTTTGTTCTGGGACTCAGACATGGAAATCAGTCTATGCGAGGGCGACAAAGAGGACGCGCACCTGCTAATATTGTTTTCCTATTGAACATACTTCTTTCCGTATGAAATATTATATTTTAATTACATTTTAGGGTATCTGAGGATTACATAGAAATGTATTTTGACTTGTTTTAACAAAGTTTAGTTCTCTGGATGTTGAACGAGTGGACTAATCAAATTGATGGCACCAACTAAACAGACTTTTTGTGATATAAAGAAGGATTTTATCTAACAAAACGACACTACATGTTGCAGCTGGGACCCTTTGGATGACAAATCAGAGGAAGATTTTCAAAAAGTAAATGAATATTTAATCGCTACGTGTATTTATGAAACTTGTGCCGGTGGAAAAATATTTTGATGTGGGGCGCCGTCCTCAAACAATCGCATGGCATGCTTTCGCTGTAAAGCCTACTGTAAATTGGACAGTGCAGTTAGATTAACAAGAATTTAAGCTTTTAACCGATATAAGACACTTGTATGTACATACATGTTTAATATCCATAATATTTATGTTTATTTATTTGAATTGCGCGCTCTACAGTTTCACCTGAAGTTGTCCCGCTACCCGGGATGCCTAGCCTTAAGGTTTTTCACATGTAAAACAGCAAACATGTGAGAGTTAGAATTTCACATGTGAATGTTTTTTACATGTGGAACTGGAAATTAGATTTTCACATGTTTTTTTTTCACATGTGAATGTTACATTTTTACATGTGAAAAATGCAATTCCACATTTTGAGGTGAAAACATGTTTTTCTCCTCACATGTGAAAAGGTGGTGTTAACATGTGACCTCTAAATGTAATACATGTGAACAACTGACCTCAAATCTGTCTCTTATTATCACATGAACATTTCAGCTCAACATATGAATACGGCTGTTTTACATATGAAAATGTGGAAACCCAGAGGTTGTATATCGTATAGTGTGTGACACAGCTTCTTCTTCCAGCTTCTTCCCCTGCGGGATTGTCTGAGACCAGCCGCCTGGACAACTGATGAAACTGTAGGTTTATACCAAAGAATTTCAAACTCTCAAAAAACGTCTCAGGGAAGCTCGTCTGCGTGATCGTCATCCTCACCAGGGTCTTGACCTGACTGCAGTTCGTAACCAACTTCAGTGGGAAAATGCTCACCTTCGATGGCCACTGGCACGCTGGAGAAGTGTGCTCTTCATGGATGAATCCCAGTTTCAACTGTACCTGGCAGATGGCGTGTATGGCGTCGTGTGGGCAAGCGGTTTGCTGATATCAAGGTTGTGAACAGAGTGCCCCATGGTGGCAGTGGGGTTATTGTATGGGCAGGCGTAAGCTACGGACAATGAACACAAATGGATTTTATTGATGGCAATTTGAATGCACAGAGATACCATGAAGAGATCCCAAGGCCTATTGTGGTGCCATTCATCCACCGACATCACATAATGTTTCAGCATGATAATGCATGGCCCCATGTTGCAAGGATCTGTGCACAATTCCTGGGAGCTGAAAATGTCCCAGTTCTTCCATAGCCTGCATACTCAGCAGACAATGTCACCCATTCAGCATGTTTGTGTGCTCTGGATTCATGTGTGTGACAGTGTTCCGTTTCCCGCCAATATCCAGCAACTTCACACAGCCATTGAAGAGAGGTGGGACAACATTCCACAGGCCACAACCAACAGCCTGATCAACACTAGGTGACGGAGATGTGTCACGCTGCATGAAGCAAAAGGTGGTCCCATCAGATACGGAATGTATTTTGTGACAAAATTAATTAGAGTGGAGTTTAGCCCTGTGTAATACACATTTCAATATTGCTCAGAAGTAATTCAAATACATAATTCAAACACATGTAATATAAATACTGCCCATCTCTGATACTGTGTGCATGGTATAGAGGGATCTGTCAAACCAGCCTCGAGCCTCTCCCCTTGCCTGCCAACCAAGCACTCTCATGGGATCTCTGGGTGTGTGAGGCTGTCAGCTCCCTGTCCCATGACTTTAGCAGTAGCAGCACCAGACCTGTCTGGGCTTGTCTGGGTGAGGAGGGATCCCTCAGCAGTGAGCAGAGACCTTCCTCTGGGTTTTTCAACCTACACTTAAACAGCATCTTTGAACACTTGTACTGAAGACTCACAGCTGGTTCCAAAGCCCCAACTCACCAGTCTGTGTTTCATCCCAAATGGCATCGTACTCCCTTTGTAGCGCACTTCTTTGGACCAGGACCCATAGGGCTCTGATCTAAAGTAGTGCACTATGTAGGGAATAGAGTGACATTTAGGATACAAATGATGTGTGCATTGCATAGTTGCTTTACTGTGTCTATATAAGAACTGTAGCCAACTTCTCCGGTATCGCACTAACTAAATAAGTAACTGAACCCTTCCCCCAATTATAATTGTTACCATTATGTAATTATTCCTATTTATTTACTTTTAAGATCTCTACAGGTGCTGATACCATGGAGGTCATCCTGATGCTCACAGCTTGAAGATGGATAACCAAGATCTACAGTGCCTTGCGAAGGTATTCGGCCCCCTTGAACTTTGCGACCTTTTGCCACATTTCAGGCTTCAAACATAAAGATTTAAAACTGCATTTTTTGTGAAGAATCAACAACAAGTGGGACACAATCATGAAGTGGAACGACATTTATTGGATATTTCAAACTTTTTTAACAAATCAAAAACTGAAAAATTGGGCGTGCAAAATTATTCAGCCCCTTTACTTTCAGTGCAGAAAACTCTCTCCAGAAGTTCAGTGAGGATCTCTGAATGATCCAATGTTGACCTAAATGACTAATGATGATAAATACAATCCACCTGTGTGTAATCAAGTCTCCGTATAAATGCACCTGCACTGTGATAGTCTCAGAGGTCCGTTAAAAGTGCAGAGAGCATCATGAAGAACAAGGAACACACCAGGCAGGTCCGAGATACTGTTGTGAAGAAGTTTAAAGCCAGAATTGGATACAAAAAGATTTCCCAAGCTTTAAATATCTGTGCAAGCGATAATATTGAAATGGAAGGAGTATCAGACCACTACAAATCTACCAAGACCTGGCCGTCCCTCTAAACTTTCAGCTCATACAAGGAGAAGACTGAGGTGGGAGACTCTGTCCATAGGACAACAATCAGTTGTATATTGCACAAATCTGGCCTTTATGGAAGAGTGGCAAGAAGAAAGCCATTTCTTAAAGATATCCATAAAAAGTCTTAAAGTTTTCCACAAGCCGGGGAGACACACCAAACATGTGGAAGAAGGTGCTCTGGTCAGATGAAACCAAAATTGAACTTTTTGGCAACAATGCAAAACGTTATGTTTGGCGTAAAAGCAACACAGCTGAACACACCATCCCCACTGTCAAACATGGTGGTGGCAGCATCATGGTTTGGGCCTGCTTTTCTTCAGCAGGGACAGGGAAGATGGTTAAAATTGATGGGAAGATGGATGGAGCCAAATACAGGACCATTCTGGAAGAAAACCTGATGGAGTCTGCAAAAGACCTGAGACTGGGACGGAGATTTGTCTTCCAACAAGACAATGATCCAAAACATAAAGCAAAATCTACAATGGAATGGTTCAAAAATAAACATATCCAGGTGTTAGAATGGCCAAGTCAAAATCCAGACCTGAATCCAATCGATAATCTGTGAAAAGAACTGAAAACTGCTGTTCACAAATGCTCTCCATCCAACCTCACTGAGCTCGAGCTGTTTTGCAAGGAGGAATGGGAAAAAATTTCAGTCTCTCGATGTGCAAAACTGATAGAGACATACCCCAAGCGACGTACAGCTGTAATCACAGCAAAAGGTGGCGCTACAAAGTATTAACTTAAGGGGGCTGAATAATTTTGCACGCCCAATTTTTCAGTTTTTGATTTGTTAAAAAAGTTTGAAATATGCAATAAATGTCGTTCCACTTCATGATTGTGTCCCACTTGTTGTTGATTCTTCACAAAAAAATACAGTTTTATATCTTTGTTTGAAGCCTGAAATGTGGCAAAAGGTCGCAAAGTTCAAGGGGGGCGAATACTTTCGCAAGGCACTGTATGTCTGCTCTGTTCTCTCTCCTTTCCCTCTTCTGAAAGTCAGCAGCCTACTAATTCTTGCTCCAGTAATTTACGCTCCATCAGGGCTTAAAGCAATATAACATATTATCCATAGTATACGTTGTAATTTTTGTATACATAATATATTTTTTAAATGCCTTTTCTCATACACACAATACTGTAGGTCTTATGTGATCACTACAGGGGTATTTTCTGAGTTTGCACACTATTCAATGTCCTTAAGTTGACCCAAATGATAACTGCATGTGTTGAATGTCTTAGCACGTTTAATTTAAAATAGATTCTAACTGTGCATACAACATGTGCGTTCGATTTTTTAGAACAAACCCTCCATGTCTCATGTCTCTGTGTGTGAGAGTAAGGGATCTAAATGGTTCTGTTGTTGATGCTAGACTAAGGGCTCTGATGTTCTCTACTAGATGAAGCCCTGGGCTGTGGGTGTATTTGTGTCATGATTTCCATGGTTACCCCCAATGATGATCAAGAGTTTGACATTCATGTTGCTTTGAGAAATTCTTCATGAGCCAATTAGAGACTGGAAAGAGAAAATTGTGAAAGACTCAAAATAATGCATTGTTGTAATATTGTGAGTCACATATCCACTCCATTCTATCTTATCTTTCCTTTAGGCAGCCGCACATCTGACTCCTATTACTTTTCCATGCAATGGGAATGTTTTACAGAAGGTAACCACTTTAGAATATACTAAATTGCTCATGTCCTTATGCTCTTTAGGCAACAGAATGAGAACAGAATGGCTACTTCTGTCCCAGAGACCACAGTTTACCCCGGTTGCCTGCTTTCTTTCATTCTGGTGGCCTATACAGCAAATGTGTACACCACCAGTGTCATCCTGTAGATTAAATGGTAATACACAAGGAGTTAACCATAAGATGTAAAGTCATTCACAGAGGTAATTGTAACAGCAACAGTCGAAGTGCAACATCCTTTCATGAAAAAGTCTTCCCTCTATCAAAATACTTCTCTAAAGATATTCCTTGGGGGAAAACACATGATTTCACATGTGGAAAATCACATGATTTCACATGACATTTGAATGTTTTGCACATGTGAAATCATGTGAAAACATCTGTTTTTGGAACACGTGTGATGATATTTCACATGAAGTTTCACGTGGATTTTCACATGTGATCATATAACCTTTCACATGTAAAATCATGTGAAACCATTTTGTTTTGGAACATTTCACATTAAGTTTCACATGTGGATTTTCACGTGATCTCAACCTTTCACATATGGATTCATTATAATGTGAATATGTTTAACTTTCATGCAGCAGGTGATGTCCTGCAAACAAAAAGGAGCCGTTACGATGTCCCTGGAACATCACAGAATATATGCAGTGTTTTCAACAAACATGATTGCATTGTTTATGTTCATTTATACAGTAATTATTATTCAACATGTCCTGGGATTTTAACTCACAACTTCTTGGTTCACGCCATTCTGATCTTCCTGCTACTTCACCATGTCTGTTGTCAATGACGAATTTCACCTGTATTCCTACACTTTGGACAAAGTAAATCTCGGCTTTGTTAAAAATACACTAAAGAAAAATGATTATAGTTATGATAGTTATTCATGAGTAACATTAAACAGAATAATATGCCCCACCAACATTAGAGTATACAGAAAACCCTCAAATAAGTAAATTAAATCAATGATGATAGGGCAGTCAGATTAACCGATAACTAAAATAGAAATACAGATGGTGCTTTATTTGTAGGTAAGGAATGTGTAGGGGACTGTGACTGCTATAGATGTTGTGGCACTGCGGCAAGACCAGTGTACTCCAAATCCAGAGGTTGTGAGTTCAAATTCCAGTCGGGGTGATATTGAAAAGTCAGTACTATGTAATCATATTGTCATTGATTAAAGACTTTTACTCTATATTAGCTGAACAGCGTTCCACTTACCTTAACATCCCATTCCGTTACTTCCCATAAAAAAAACGAATGATACTAAAAAACCTCAGCCAAACGTATAGACCCGTTGGAAAAGAAATGTTTTAAAATGTGAAGATTTTTTTTTTTAAACGTAAATAAATACATGGCATTTTTATTTCAAAATCGAATCAAATTGTATTGTTCACATACACATGGTTAGCAGATATTAATGCGAGTTTAGCGAAATGCTTGTGCGTCTAGTTCCCACAGTGCAGTAATATCCGACAAGTAATCTAACAAATTCACAACGATGACCTTATTGACACAATGTAAGGTGATGGAATAAGAACATATGGATGCGTGATGGTCGTGTGGCATAGATGCAGTAGATGGTATTTAAAAAAAATCCCCTGTATTTAACTAGGCAAGTCAGTTAAGAGCAACTTCTTATTTTCAATGACGGCCCAGGAACAGTTGATTAATTGCCTTGTTCAGGGGCAGAACGACAGATTTTTACCTTGTCAGCTCAGGGATTCAACCTTTCATTTACTAGCCCAACACTTTAACCACTATACCTGCCGTATAAGATACAGTATATACATATAAGATGAGTAATGTAATATGTAAACATTATAAAAGTGCAATTATTTAAAGCTACTAGAGTTACCTTTATTAAATCCATTTATTAAAGTAGCCAGTGATTTGAGTCTGTATGTTGGCAGCGGCCTCTCTCTGTTAGTGATGGCTGTTAAACAGTCTGATGGCCTTGAGATAGAAGCTGTTTTTTCAGTCTCTCGGTCCCTGCTTTGATGCACCTGTACTGACCTCCCCTTCTGGATGATAGCGGGGTGAACAGGCAGTGGCTCGGGTGGTTGTTGTCCTTGATCTTTTTGGCCTTCCTGTTGGGCCTTCTTCACCACACTGTCTGTGTGAATGGACCATTTCAGTTTGTCAGTGATGTGTACGCCTAGGAACTTGACGCTTTCCACCTTCTTCACTGCAGTCCCGTCGATGTGGCTAGGGGGTCGTAAATATATATTTTTTTACAGTACAATGGGATAGTCATGTGAAATAAAAATGGACGTTGGGGAGGGGGGTGCATTTTCTTATGACACCTTGAGTTCTGTTCTCCCCATTCATTCTAGGGGCCTGTGTATATCACATATATGTACCCTGTTGTTGTTTGTGTGCTGTATTTTGACATGTTATTTGTGGCTAGAAAGGGTTAATCTATTCTGCTCTTTTTTTCTGAATGACTTCCACACACCAAGAGTCCTTAGAAACCACAATACGACAGAGCAGACAGACTGTAGAGAAACAAATGATCTGATAAGTTAGCTTTGACATGGAGAATCAGTGAACCAAATGTCATTAGGCAGGTCAGTAATGAAATAAAGAGGATTATGTAAGGATTTGTTGGTGCGTCATGGACTTGTCTTCATGTCCTGGTAAGACCTAGACAGAACCTATCGGCATATCTTGTGAGTACAAATTGTACAGAGTAGCGAGCCTGAGGGTAAAGACTATCTACAGAACAAATTGGCCAGTGTTATTGATTTTTCAGTGTAACATTTCTACTATTGATTCAGGTGTTAACTCTGAAGGTGTTAAATTAACACTCATTGGGGTAAAACAACCTAAGTGTTGGTGTTGATAACCAGTGTTAAACCAAAACAACACCATCATTGTCATATTACCAGCATGCTCTATTGCTGGTTGATTTTTAGAATTGTTTGTTTCTATATCTATGTGTACATTGCTACTCAAATAAAAATGTTTGTCACGGATCCCTCCGGAAATGTTATTATGCACACCTGGCCCCTATTCCCAGTGATTAGTAAGTGTGGCCTTGGTTTACCATTGTCTGGTCGATTATTGTTACAATGTCCGTTGGTTCGTGCGAGTACCTGTGCTGTGTGATTTGGCTTTCATGCCATTGTGGATTATGATTACGGGTCTTGTCCCGTATGTTAATCATTGTGCGCTTGTGTTATTCATTCGAGGTACTCCTCGCCCTTTTGTTTGGGTTTCAACCCTTTGTTGTGTATGGTGTTTGTTTGGTCTTCGTCCCTGTGCCTTTACACGGCACGCCGTAATTGGGTATAATAAATAAACTATTATGCATTCCTGCGCCTGTCTCCCGACCCTTTATACCAACGTGACAATGTTTCTGAACTAATCCAATCTGTGAAGTGGACTGACTGCACTGTTTAGCCGCCTCCAACGTCATTTTAGAGCAGGTATTCACAAACAGGGGTAAGCACATTGCCATTGTGGGTACACCAAATATTCTCTGTATCACGGAAACATGGCTCATTCTGGATATGTTGTCAGAGTCGGTACAGCCACCGGGTTTCTTCATGTGTTGCAGCGACAGAAACAAACATCTCTCTGGTAAGAAGGGCAGGGGTGTATGCTTCATGATGCCTCCTGATTAACAACTCATGCTTCTACACCTGCATTGCTTGCTGTTTGGGGTTTTAGGCTGGGTTTCTGTACAGCACTTTGAGATATCAGCTGATCTAAGAAGGGCTATATAAATACATTTGATTGATTTGATTTGTGTAATCTTAACAACATACAGGAACTCAAGTCCTTTTGTTCACCTGACCTAGAATTCCTTATAATCAAATGCTGACCGTATTATCTCCCAAGAAAATTCTCTTCGATTTTAGTCACAACTGTGTACAGATACTCCGAGCAGATACCTTGATGGCCCCGAAAGAACTTCACTGGAATCTATGTAAACTGGAAACCATATTTCCTGAGGCTGCATTTATCGTAGCTGGGGATTTTAACAAAGCTAATTTGAGAAAAAGGCTACCTAACTTCTACCAGCACACTGATTGTAGTACCCACTTGAGCAAAACACTGGACCAGTGCTACCCTAACTTCTGCGATGCATGCAAGGCCCTCCCCCGCCCTCCCTTCGGCAAATCTGACCGTGACTCCATCTTGTTGCTCCCCTCCTATAGGCAGAAAATAAAACAGAAAGTGCCGGTGCTTAGGTCTATCCAATGCTGGTCTGACCAATCGAATTCCATGCTTCAAGACTGCTTTGAATGTCAAGTGACGTGTGTGATCTTACACGTTGTTTACCTAGCTAGCTAGCTAGCTACATGTCTTAAGATAAAGTTGAATATGGCCTGTGTGAAGTAAACATCTACAATAAAGCGTAATGAAATTGTTGCCAGCAGAGCTGGTTAGGCTGTTTTCATGTTATCCAGAGGTAAACAAATCATTGGCCAGAGTGTCAAGTGTGCGCTCTGAACGCTCCGAGAGCGAAATGAGATGGGTGGGGCTAAAGCTTAAGAGGGTGTGAACGATGCTGAATGGGTGTAGACAAAGAGGAGCACTTCACTAGATACCAAAACTCAAAAGTGAGTTTACAAGTTTAGAGGAATTACTGTCCAATTGTTCCTCAAAAATGCAGTGTTTGATATGCCATTTTGTAGCTCTGAGTCTCTACTTTTATCCAATGTAGAAAACACAATTTCAAGTTTTGCTACGTAAGACCGAATCCAGGAGGGCAGGTAGTTTTGAAGGAGCCTAATCAGATTAAAACATTGTGACTGATTGGGTTTATCCCACACATAAAAGGTAATGGATTGTGAAAGTTCAATGACAAATAATTTGTCTATATTGAAGCATTAGGTTCTGGGTGCGCAAGGAATAGCCGCTCTGATTGGAGAGGAGGCAAATCCCAGAATAACTTGGCCTTCCGGGAGGCTATGTGGCCACATTATTATAGGACTTGGGAGAATGATGGTCTGCAACAGACAGCACAGTATCGGTAGTAAAAAATATAGCCAGACTGGCTTGCTACTGTGCCTTTCTAGACCTTCTAAACTTTTGAGAGTAGACCCACCTACAACTGTCTGACAACAGTCTCAGGGTCAGGCAGTCTCAGGGTCAGGGCAGGCAGGGGTCAATAATCCAGAGAGGTGTGGCAAGGTATAGAACGGCAGGTTCAGGGTCAGTGCAGGCAGAAAGGTCAAAACTGGAAAAGACTAGAAAACAGGAACAAGAACAGACAGGAGCAAGGGGACAAACACTGGTAGGTTTCACAAAAGAAAATGAACTGGCAACAGACAGAGAACGCAGGTATAAATACCTGCAAACAGGAGACAAAGGGCTGTGAGACATTCGTTTAACCTCTCTTGGGAAGGGGACAGTATTTTCACATCCGGATGAAAAGTGTGCCCAAAGTAAACTGCCTGTTACTTAGGCCCAGAAGCTAGGATATACATATACAGTGCCTTGCGAAAGTATTCGGCCCCCTTGAACTTTGCGACCTTTTGCCACATTTCAGGCTTCAAACATAAAGATATAAAACTGTATTTTTTTGTGAAGAATCAACAACAAGTGGGACACAATCATGAAGTGGAACGACATTTATTGGATATTTCAAACTTTTTTAACAAATCAAAAACTGAAAAATTGGGCGTGCAAAATTATTCAGCCCCCTTAAGTTAATACTTTGTAGCGCCACCTTTTGCTGCGATTACAGCTGTAAGTCGCTTGGGGTATGTCTATATCAGTTTTGCACATCGAGAGACTGACATTTTTTCCCATTCCTCCTTGCAAAACAGCTCGAGCTCAGTGAGGTTGGATGGAGAGCATTTGTGAACAGCAGTTTTCAGTTCTTTCCACAGATTCTCGATTGGATTCAGGTCTGGACTTTGACTTGGCCATTCTAACACCTGGATATGTTTATTTTTGAACCATTCCATTGTAGATTTTGCTTTATATTTTGGATCATTGTCTTGTTGGAAGACAAATCTTCGTCCCAGTCTCAGGTCTTTTGCAGACTCCATCAGGTTTTCTTCCAGAATGGTCCTGTATTTGGCTCCATCCATCTTCCCATCAATTTTAACCATCTTCCCTGAAAAAAAGCAGGCCCAAACCATGATGCTGCCACCACCATGTTTGACAGTGGGCATGGTGTGTTCAGGGTGATGAGCTGTGTTGCTTCTATGCCAAACATAACGTTTTGCATTGTTGCCAAAAAGTTCAATTTTGGTTTCATCTGACCAGAGCACCTTCTTCCACATGTTTGGTGCGTCTCCCAGGTGGCTTGTGGCAAACTTTAAACAACACTTTTTATGGATATCTTTAAGAAATGGCTTTCTTCTTGCCACTCTTCTATAAAGTCCAGATTTGTGCAATATACGATTGTTGTCCTACGGACAGAGTCTCCCACCTCAGCTGTAGATCTCTGCAGTTCATCCAGAGTGATCATGGGCCTCTTGGCTGCATCTCTGATCAGTCTTCTCCTTGTATGAGCTGAAAGTTTAGAGGGACGGCCAGGTCTTGGTAGATTTGCAGTGGTCTGATACTCCTTCCATTTCAATATTATCGCTTGCACAGTGCTCCTTGGGATGTTTAAAGCTTGGGAAATATTTTTGTATCCAAATCCGGCTTTAAACTTCTTCACAACAGTATCTCGGACCTGCCTGGTGTGTTCCTTGTTCTTCATGATGCTCTCTGCGCTTTTAACGGACCTCTGAGACTATCACAGTGCAGGTGCATTTATACGGAGACTTGATTACACACAGGTGGATTGTATTTATCATCATTAGTCATTTAGGTCAACATTGGATCATTCAGAGATCCTCACTGAACTTCTGGAGAGAGTTTGCTGCACTGAAAGTAAAGGGGCTGAATAATTTTGCACGCCCAATTTTTCAGTTCATGATTTGTTAAAAAAGTTTGAAATATCCAATAAATGTCGTTCCACTTCATGATTGTGTCCCACTTGTTGTTGATTCTTCACAAAAAAATACAGTTTTATATCTTTATGTTTGAAGCCTGAAATGTGGCAAAAGGTCGCAAAGTTCAAAGTTCAAGCAATGCAGGTGTAGAAGCATGGTGGCTAGGAAAAACTCCATAGAAAGGTCAAAACCTAGGAAGAAACCTAGAGAGAAATCAGAAAATCCCAGAAGACAGGGTAGCGTCTATAAAACTCTCATCGGCCCCAGAGTCGATAAGTTCCCAGAGAGATTTCGACTAGTTTCCCCACAGCAAGTTCTCAGTATGAACCACCAGAGTACTCACTCCTACCGGGGAGCCTGGTCTTTTAGTGGACAGGTGAAGACTAAATGTCCCGTAGTCCCAGAATACCAGCAACTATTGGTGTGAATCCAGTATAGCAGTTCAGCTGGTGACAGCCCAGCTCTGCCTAGTTGGACAGGATCGGGAAGAGGTGAATCGGCAGTCTTTGGAGACTCTCGGGGGAACTCGGGTAGCTTTGGGTTCTCTCGGCAATGGAGCCATTGGGGACTTCCGGGATACCTCGGAGGCGAGGTGGAATCCGTGGAAGGGTGAATAAAATCAAATCTCGTCTACTTCCGTTCCCGTAGTCGCCCATCGATTCAAATGGTCAAGGTGATGAGCTAGTTGAGATCTGTCGGTAGTTCCTGGGCAGCAAGCTCATCCTCATCCTTTCTTCTTCCAATACTCCATGCAGAAACATGTCGAACAATGCTTCCGGGTTCCAGGCACTCTCAGCCACCAACCTCCGAAAATCCAGTGCGTAGTCTGCCACACTATGGGAATCTTGACGTAGCTGGAGCAGCTTACGAGCAGCTTCTCTCCCGGACAACGGAGAATCAAACACCGTCAGAACGTCCTCCACAAACTCCTCCAGACTGTGGCAGATGGCGGATTGTTGCTCCCACACCGCTGTGGCCCAGGCGAGTACCCTCCCGGACATCAGCGTAAGGATGAACGCTATCCTCGAGCGGGAATGAAGAAGGGAATGAAGAAGGTTTCAACTCGAAAATGAGTGAGCACTGGGAGAGAAAAGCCCGGCAGATACCGAAATCTGTAGTGCTCCGGAGGAGGTAAGCGGGGTTCTCGGGACACTGGGGTTGGCTGGAAGATTACGGGTGTGATCCGCTGCCCAGTGGGGAATCAGAGGAATTTCTCCAGCAAAGTATCGAATGCCTGGTCATGGCGTTCTGCCTGGGTATGGAGTCCCTGCATAAGACCTTGAAGTAACTCTTTGTGTCTTCCAATGGTTGCTCCTTGTAGGGAGACAGCACTGTGGAGCTGGTCTGAGTCTGCTGTGTCAGTCATGGCCAGTTCATACTATGAGGTTTCAGGTATGACCTAGAAGTGTCAAAGTAATAAACGTCTATTTCTAGTACAGGGGCAGGCAAATAACCGGTCAAGGTCAGGCAGAGGGCAGTAAACTTAGAAAAAAAATGTGAACAGCTTTTTAATTGTATAAGGGCAATTTAGAAAAGGCATAAGCAACATCTGAACTGTATTTACTGTAATTGACATGAAGTCAAAATCAATTAATTTTGAAACATTGAAAAGATGAACTATTTGATTGAATACCATTGTCAGCAAAAAGTGAACTTGGATTAAGACTGTGAAGATGCTATGAAAACAGGTCACAGTCCCTATTTATTATTTTGAATGTTTTTTAAAAACATAGCTTTCTATTTTCTCTTCACATTTGACTACATGGCATTTGTAACTATCACTTTCCGTTGAACTACAAAATACCCAATCTGGGGTGAAATCTCCCCATTGTAGGTGGAGATGCACATTTGAGTTATCAGTCTGAGCTGCATAGTTTTGAGCTGCGATGGATGGTTCTGGCTCTGAGCTGACTGCTTGCACATCAGATATGTAGTAAAAGATATCAGGTGTTTTTGGCCATATCGAGTTTTTTTTCTCAGAATTTGCCTCATGCAGTTCACCTCAAATTCATTCCCCACCAGCTCAAGGACTTGGCCGACAAAACGTTGGCCATCATGCTTCACGACAACAAACTTCCCAACTAAATCCTGTGTTCTTTTGTGTAGGCTGTGGTGCTGAGTTTGATCTTGTAGTGGCGGTTTCCTCAGATCCTTCTTGATTTAAGTCCACCTCATTTGGACTATAGCAGTCACAATGGCTCCCTCCGCAGCTGCAGAAGCAGGACAGCTCTCTGTGACTTATCTTCCCGGGGGGTTTGTGAGGCAACTTGGTGCATTTTCATTTTGCCTTTAATTTAACAACTTGCAACTGACTCAGCTCTTCATCATCATGTCTACACGTCATCTTCAGATATCCAAAGGTGCTTTATGCTTGAAATTGTGTTCTCCTGTAGTTTGCGGTACAGATCATCGGCATGATGAATTGAGTGACCTGTGCATACTTCACTGCTGCCAGTTTTTTGGCCCCCCTCGGCTTATATTTCCCATCACAATTCTCCTTTTCCATTTACCCCTTCTTAGTATATCCTTTCTCATTTTATCACTTTTTATTTTTGACTGTGTAAGTTGCATTTTAAGGCTGATAATTTGTTGCTTCAGCTGTGCTTTTTCTTTACCCAATTGAGTGCATCACCTTGACATCTTCTCCACATCACTTTTATCTGTGGTTGATGCAGCAAGTGGTTGTCCCTGCTCTGGTGGTGGGTTCTCAGGTGGGTGGTGCTGATGTAGTTCATTTTGCTGTGGATTATAGCTCCAGTAGATGTTGCTCAGAGTGCTCGTCAAGATTTGGACCATCCATGGACACTGGAGTGAAGTTCATCACGGCAAAAATGTTCCCTGCGACTCCTCAACTTATTCCTTACTCCACTGCTCCCTTCTCTTCCCAGCTGCAGAGGTCGTCATTTCCCTAATGATGCCCATCCTCATTTGTTCCGCAAAATAATTTCCGTTCAAACATAAAAACTGTACAAATAAAGAATTTATAAAACATTATGATATTAATTAAACACTTATGATTTGAATAGCTAACCTCACAAAAACAAAATAATTATGACCATGTTGCCATCTCTTTTGTTAATTAACAACGTAAATAAAGACAAAATATGCCTGAAACATCCAAAATACCCCCAAAAGCTTAAGAATTGTCATAAAAATAGCAATACTACATGTGTTATTCGGAGGAAGAATCACATTGTGGTATAACAGTTATACTGAATGACAGACTCGTTACTTATTTTTTTTACAGCCAATTGCTTGGCCACTTATGGAAAACTATGACCTTGACCTGCAGCTTTTTCATGTCATCTTTCACATCAAATATGTCATTTGGAAATAAAAAAACATTATCAATGTTTTTATTTGACCCCCAATTTCATGGTATCCAATTATTAGTAGCTAAAATCTTGTCTCATCGCTACAACTCCCGTACGGGCTCAGGAGAGACGAAGGTCGAAAGCCATGCATCCTCCGAAACACAACCCAAACAATCCGCACTGCTTCTTAACACAGTGCGCACCCAACCTGGAAGCCAGCTGCACCAATGTGTCGGAGGAAACACTGTGCACCTGGCAACCTGGTTAGCGTGCATTGTGCCCGGCCTGCCACAGGAGTCGCTAGTGCACGATGAGACAAGGATATCCCTACCGGCCAAGCCCTCCCTAACCCGGATGACGCTAGGCCAATTGTGCGTCGACCCACGGACCTCCCGGTCGCGGCCGGCTGCGACAGAGCCTGGCACGAACCCAGAGTCTCTGGTGGCACAGCTGGCACTGCAGTGCCCTAGAACACTGCGCTACCCGGGAGGCCCTGTTATCAAAGTTTTTAAGCAGGATTTTGTATCATAGTGCACCAGTGACCACAACTTTTAGGAGGGACTTACTAACCTTTCTGGGCCCGCCTGGGAGTCCTTCGGAATCATCTTTCAGAAACTAAATGCATGCTCTTCAAGCGATCGCTGCCCTTACCTGCACCCGTCCAGCATCACTACTCTGGACGGGTCTGATTTAGAGTATGTGGACAATTACAAATACCTAGGTGTCTGGTTAGACTGTAAACTCTCCTTCCAGACTTACATTAAGCATCTCCAAACCAAAATTAAATCTAGAATCAGCTTCCTATTTCGCAACAAAGCATCCTTCACTCATGCTGCCAAACATACCCTCGTAAAAGTAACTATCCTACTGATCCTTGACTTCGGCGATGTCATTTACAAAATAGCCTCCAACACTCTACTCAGCAAATTGGATGCAGTCTATCACAGTTTTGTCACCAAAGCCTCACATACTTCCCACCACTGTGACCTGTATGCTCTCGTTGGCTGGCCCTCGCTTCATATTCGTCGCCAAATCTACTGGCTCCAAGTCATCTATAAGTCTTTGCTAGGTAAAGCCCCACCTTATCTCAGATCACTGGTCACCATAGCTGCATCCACCCATAACACGCGCTCCAGTGGTCACCCACAAAGCCTATTCCTACTTTGGCCGCCTTTCCTTCCAGTTCTCTGCTGCCAATGACTGGGACGAATTGCAAAAATCACTGAAGCTGGAGACTCATATCTCCCTCACTAACTTTAAGCACCAGCTGTCAGAGCAGCTCACTGCACCTGTACATTGCCCATCTGTAAACAGCCCACCCAACTACCTCCTCCCCTTATTGTTATTTATTGTTTTGCTCCTTTGCACCCCAGCATCTCTACTTGCACATTCATCTTCTGCACATTTACCATTCCAGTGTTTAATTGATAAATTGTAATTACTTCACCACTACGGCCTAATCTCCCTAATCTTACCTTATTTGCACACACTGTATATAGATTTTTTTTCTATTGTGTTATTGACTGTACGTTTGTTAATTCCATGTGTAACTCTGTGTTGTTCTTTGTGTTGCATTGCTTTGCTTTATCTTGGCCAGGTTGCAGTTGTAAATGAGAACTTGTTCTCAACTGGCCTACCTGGTTAAATAAAGGTGAATAAAAATAATAAAATAAATAAATAGAATATCCTGTAATATGACTATAACAATTTATTATGGTCTGAAAAGGTTCCCGAATGTCTAATATTATAGATGTGATGATAGACATGCAATGCATGTTAAAGTATATTTTTCCCCTCTTGTTGTCTCCTTAAATACTCCATATTCCTGCACAACATTTGGGACCTGAGCTGATAATTTTATTCCCGAAATGGTCACCAGATATTTTTCTTACAAAAACAGTGTTTCATTTAGTATCCAAAAGGCTCTTTTTGAAATTACCTCCAAGAATTTCCACAAAGTACTCAAAAGTGACACTCTAATCACTATTCATCATGACCACTTCCTTCCATTTGAACATTTGTATCAAGACAGCTCTGAAAGAACAAGGTTGACGTTTTACATTCTCCCAACTAATTGTGCATTTTTTTTTTGCGTTTTGTGTAACTTATTTTTTTTACTTATTGTGTACATAAGGTTGCTGCTACCGTCTCTTATGGCTGAAAATAACTTCTGGACATCAGAAAAGTGATTACTCACCGCAGACTGGAAGAAATGTTTTCCTTTAACGAGTTCCACACATTTTGCGTGAAGAAAATACGGCGTAAAAGGGGACGCAGTTCAGGGATCCTTCTGAGAATCCTTCGGCGAGCGACTAAACTACCAATGACTTCCATTCTCCTTGCTAACATGCTAACAATTTATGACCTACTATTAAGATTATCCTACCAACGGGACATTAAAAACTGTAACATCTTATGTTTCACCGAGATGTGGCTGAACGAAGAAACGGAAAATATAGAGCTGGCGGGATTTTCCATGCACCGGCAGAACAGAGATGCTACCTCTGGTAAGACGAGGGGTGGGGGAGTCTTTTTGTCAATAACAGCTGGTGTGCGATGTCGAATTTTAAAGAAGTCTCGAGGTATTGCTCGCCTGAGGTAGAGTACCTTATGATAAGTTGTTGAACACACTATCTACCAAGAGTTCTCATCTGTATTATTCATAGCGGTCTATTTACAACCACAAAGCGAAGCTGGCACTAAGAGAACTCTCAACCAACTCTATAAGGCCATAAACAAAGACAAAAATGCTCACCCATAAGCAGCGCTCCTAGTTGCTGGGGACTTTAATAAAGAACCACTCTTGTGGTGCCCCAGATCCTAATGAGTTAATTGTTATATGATTCATTTAATCGGTTAGCAATTATACATAGTCAGTTGATTAGAAAAATAACAGTCTTCAGATTAATGTTAAAGTCATGACATGGGGTTGGCAGAGACGAGACAATGAAAAATTGGCTCAAATGGCCATTAGATTGGGGATGAAACCCAGAGGACAGGCTGGCCGATGAACCAATGAGGGTGCAGAACGCCTTCCAGAATCGGGACGAGAACTGAGGACCACGATCGGAGACCATGTCGTCCGGAAGTCCATGGATCAGAAAGACCTGCTGCACCATGAGCTGGGCCGTCTCCTTGGCTGATGGTAACTTGGGAAGGGGAATGAAATGGGAGGCTTTGGAAAAACCTATCCATTATCGTAAGGATGGTGGTGTTGCCATCGGACGGAAAAATACCAGTGACACAAAGTCCAGGGGTATATGGGTACCTGGGATGGTGAGGAACAGGTTGAAGGAAGCCTGCTGCAGCTGCCATTGAGTCTTATTCTGTGCACACACAGTGCAGACTTCGACAAAAGTGGAAACATTAGGAAATATGGTCGGCCATCAAAACCGTTGTCGGAGGAAAACCAGGGTCCAGCAGGAGCCGGGATGGCAGGTAAGGTTAGAGGAATGAGCCCATTCCAGGTCCGGGGACAGGGCAGAATCTGGGATAAACAAACAACCAGTCTCTCAATACCCCAGATGAGTGTAGCTGACAGACATGAGGTAGGAAGGCTGGTCACTGGGTCAGACGGTGTAGCTGTGGAGAGAGAGAGAGGGCTTCACATTGTTGGACCCAGGGCGGTTAGAGATGGTAAAATTATAAGTAGGTGAATAACAGAGCCCAACAAACCTGCCTTGAGTTGAGGCGTTGGCAATGCGGAGATATTCCAGATTATTATGGTCGGGCCACACTAAGAATGGATGTTCCGCCCATTCTAGCCAGTGTCTCCACTCCTCCAATGCCATGTTGACCGCAAGAAGTTCCAGATTTCCCACGTTGTAGTTCCTCTCGGTGGGATTAAGACGATGGGACAGGAAAGGGCAGGGATGCAGCTTTCGGTCCTGGGCAGAACGCTGGGACAGGGCGGCCCCTACTCCAACATCCGAGGCGTCGACCTCCACCACGACCTGACGGGATCCGAAAATGTGAGATGCTTGAGATCCGAAAATGCCCGGTCTGCAGCTGGGGACCATGTGAACGCAACCTTAGGTGAGGTGAGTGCAGAGACGGGGGAAGCCAGGGTGCTGTAGCCCTGGATAAAGCAGCGGTAGAGATGAGCAAATCCCAAGAAACGTTGAAGCTGCACTCTGGATGTGGGTTGGGGCCACCCCACCACCGCTCTCACCCTGTTAAGATGCATCTGAATGTTCCCTGCAGAGATGACGTATCCCAGAAAATAGATAGTGGAGCGATGGAATTCACATTTCTCACATTTAACAAACAACTGGTTCTCCAGGAGGTGCTGGAGGATTTGTCGGACGTGGAGAACATGCTCTCAACATGTCATCAGAGCACTTTGTTGACCAGGGCCTGGAACACTGCGGGAGCGTTGGTCAGTCCGAATGGCATAACCAGGTACTCAAAGTGCCCACTAGCCATGTTAAAGGCTGTATTCCATTCTCCTTCCCGTATCCAGACCAGATGATAGGTGTTCCAAAGGTCCAACTTCAAACAAATGGTTGCCCCCTGGAGAGGCTCAAAAGCATGGAAGAGGAGTGGTAGAGGGTAATGTTTTTTTTTTTACTGTGATGTCATTAAGGCCTCAGTAGTCGATACACGGGCGCAGGGTTCTGTCTTCCCATCACCCCCAAAGTCCATGAGCACCCGGAGAGATTTAGACTGGTCACGCCACAGCAGGATAGCATGGAAAGAAGTATGAGAAATGGGAGACTCCCTTTATGGCCCACCAGCGTACTCGTACCTACTGATGAGCCTGGTATTTTACTGGACAGGTGGATATGTCATGTCCTGTAGTACCACAATACAGATAACTTTTCGAGCTCAGTTTGCGTAAACGTTCCCCAGGAGGCAATCTAGCCCTGCCCAGTTGCATGGGCTTCGGAGGAAACGAGTCTACAGTCCTCGATGATTCCCGAGGGAACTCGGTTGAAATCGGATTCTCTCAGGTATGCAGGGGTCAGGGACTTTCAGGGATTCTTCGGGGGCAAGGGGGAATCGGGAACATTATTAACACTATTAGGGTGTCAAGGTCCATGGACAGCTCCCGGGCTGCAAGCTCATCTTTAATTTCCTCTGATAATCTGTGAAGGAAGGTGTCAAACAGGGACTCCGGGTCCCAGGCACTCTCGGCGGCCAACGTGCAAATTCTGCCGCATATTTTGCCACAATGCGGGGGTCTTGACGTGGCCAAAGTAGCTTCCAAGAACGCCTCTCTCCCGGCCACCGGAGAAACTAACACCTTCCTTACTCCATCATGAAATCCTCCAGTCTAAGGCAAACAGTGGATTGTTGCCGTAGCCAAGGGGAGCACCCTCCAGGACATCAGCGTTATAAGATACGCTATCTTCAAACAATCCAAAGGAAACAATTTGGGCTGTAGCTCAAAGATGAGGGAGCACTGGGAGAGAGGCGCCTGGCAGGTTCCAGGATCCCCAGCGTAATGCTCCGGAGGTGGCCGGGTTCTCGGGAAGCTGGGGTAGGCTGGGGAGAAGCACCGCTGGTAGCGGGGTCACTGGGAGTCTGTAAGGTTACCGTTGTGGCCTGCTGCCTAGTAGACAGTCCAAGGAATTGTTCCAACAATGCATTGAAGGCATGGTCATGGCGTTCTGCTAAAGTATGGAGTCCCTCTACAAGGTTATGCAGTAATTCCTTTTGTCTTCCAATGGTGGCTCCTTGGAGGGAGACCGTGTTGTGGAGCTGGTCTGAGTCTGCTGGGTCAGTCATGGCCAGTTTGTAGTTTCATGACTCAGGATATGACCCAGATGCAGACCCAGGAGCCGGATTTTTCGATTCTCAGAATATTTATTATAACAAATGGGTAGGCAAAGGGCAGGCAGAGGTTTGTGATCCAAGGCAGAGTCAACCAGGGACAGAACGGCAGGCGTGCTCAGGATCAGGACAGGCAGAAAGGTCTAAACCAGGAAGACTGAAACTTGAGAACAAGAGAAATGGGAAACACGCTGGTAAGACCTAACAAAACAAGACGAACTTGCAACAGAGAAACAGAAAATGTAGGGAGTGGGGAATGGGGAAAAATAAGCGACACCTGGTGGGGGGTGGAGACAAACACAAGACATGTGAAACAGATCAGGGTGTGACAGTTTAGTATCCCCAGTGGCTCTGACAAGTGCACAGCTCTCCAGGCACCATCGTATTGGGCCTGACTCACAGACTGTCCAAATTCGTGTTCTAAAAGTGAATTCAACGGCACGAGCATAATAAGGCATTTTTTTGTTTTATTATTTAATTTAATGTCATAGCCTTTATGCACAATTTGTAGACTATAATGATTTAATACCACGAAACGTTGTTTAAATGCTGAGAGCTTAATGCATTTCTGCCCAGCCTGGCAAAAGTGGCCAAAAAGGTGTTTATTATCTCCAGTGGCTCTACAAGTGTGGATAGGATATTCTCCTCTGCTGGCCTGCTCTCCAGGTACCATCACATGAGCCATCACAGACTGGCTAAACTCTTGTTTCTAAAAATGAATTCAAAGCACTAATAAGACATGATTCATTTAATTTGTATTCAATTCTAAGTAAGTCACAGCCTATATGTGCAAATGTTTAAATGCTAAGATCTTTATGTCCCTACCAGCCTATTGTGTCACACACAAATACTTCACAATGTATTTATTGGTAGGCTATAGCCTTGAAATAATTGGAATAATATGAAAATAATAGTAATTCATTTTCGTTCCCTCTTAGGCTCCCTGTCTGGCTCCTAGCCTGTTTAGAGTGTTTATATGCTGTTTAATATGACACGGAGCCTATTTGAACTCATGTACACTTCTTACATTCACCTTTTCATGTTTATTCACACGTTTCATTCAAATCTGTCACGACTCCTACCCTTTCAGGTACCTACCCTGTGGCTCCCCTTCCCTTTCAGGTGGCGCTCGGCGGTCGTCGTCACCAGCCTACTAGCTGCCACTGATCTTTTCCTCCCCCTCCTTGTCTGTTTATTAGTTGCACCTGTTGTTAATTAGGTTTATTAGTTGGGCTTTATTAGCCAGCTGGCCACTACCGGTGTAGTCTCCGAGAGGACGTCTGCAGGGAGCTAGCGTGTCGGGACACCGCTCTCTCCCTAGATGAACTAATTGACATGTCTATCCGGCTGGACAATCTGCTGGCTGCCCGCGGGCGTTCGGAGAGGGTCCTGTGCATTCTACCACCCAGCGGCCCCGCTTCCATTCCGATGGAGTTGGGAGGGGCCGTGCCGAGGGGTACCGGAGGAGGAGGCTCCCCCTGCACCAGCTGTGGTCGGAGAGGACACACGGCCGATCGGTGCTGGCGGGGCCCGTCTGGGAGTCGAGATGGCAGGCGGAACGCTTCTCGGTCACCCCAGGTGAGTCAGCACCAAACTCACCCAGAACCCCCTGTTCCTCTTCCTAGAGGGAAGGTACAACCCCTCCCCGTTCCACAACGGCCATGGTCTCACCTATCTGTAGATTTCCTGACCTGATCCCCCCCCCCCGTCTCAGGGGAACACTACGGTTTTTGTGATTGTGGATCGGTTCTCTAAGTCCTGCCATCTCCTCCCATTGCCCGGTCTCCCTACAGAGGACATCGTCTCTGATCGGGGTCCCCAGTTCACGTCCCGGGTATGGAGGGCGTTCATGGAGTGTCTGGGGGTCTCGGTCAGCCTGACCTCCGGTTATCACCCCGAGAGCAATGGGCAGGTGGAGAGAGTGAACCAGGAGGTGGGTAGGTTTCTGCGGTCGTATTGCCAGGACCGGCCAGGGGAGTGGGCGAGATACATCCCCTGGGCTGAAATGGCCCAGAACTCACTAAGCCACTCCTCTACCAACATGTCACTGTTTCAGTGCATGGTGGGGTACCAGCCGGTCCTGGCACCGTGGCATCCGCTCCAATGAGACCTGGAGGGCCGTCCAGGAATCCCTCAAACAAGCCAGTGGATGGCAGAAGAGGAGTGCTGACCGCCACCGCAGTGAGGCCCCCGTGTTTGTACCGGGGGACAGGGTCTGGCTCTCGACCCGAAACCTACCCCTCCGCTTGCCCTGCCGGAAACTGGGGCCGCAGTGTGTAGGGCCCTTCAAAGTCCTGAGGAGAATAAATGAGGTGTGTTATCGATTACAACTCCCTTCCTATTATCGTATTAACCCCTCGTTTCATGTCTCTCTCCTCAGGCCGGTTGTAGCTGGTCCCCTGCAGGACGGTGAGGTGCCGGAGGTTCCCCCTCCCCCTCTGGACATCGAGGGGTCCCCGGCGTACACGATACGGGCCATTCTGGACTCGAAATGCTGGGTGAGGGGCCTGCAGTACCTTGTGGACTGGGAGGGGTACGGTCCAGAGGAGAGGTGCTGGGTACCGGTGGGGACATTTTGGATCCGTCAATGTTGAGGGATTTCCATCGCCTCCATCCGGATCGCCCTGCGCCTAGCACTCCGGGTCACCCTCGAAGCCAGTGTCGGCGCGCTGCGGGAGCCGCGCGTCTGGGGGGGAGGGTACTGTCACGACTCCTACTGAAGGTGGCTCCCCTTCCCGTTCGGGTGGCGCTCGGCGGTCGTCGTCACCTGCCTACTAGCTGCCACTGATCTTTTCCTCCCGCTCCTTGTCTGTTTATTAATTACACCTGTTGTTAATTATGTTTATTATTTGGGCTCTATTAGCCAGCTGGCCCGCCTGCTGGGTGTGCGGGATTGTTTATTGTGTATGTGTGTACACGCCTGTAAGTCACGGATGTTCGTGTACGTGAGTTATTTTCGGGACTGTTTAGTTCCCCTGTGTTTTGGGGCATTTGTTTTGAGTGGCGTCTGTTTTCACCTGGTTGGTGAATAAAGAAGTAGCGCTACTCTGAACTCTCTGTCTCCTGCGTCTGACTCCTTCTCCAGTACACCCCGGGCATTACAAAATCCATATGGTTTGGTTTCAATACTTTAAAAAAAAATTGGTAGGTCCAGGTAGTCACACAAATAGATGGGTATTGATTCAATTGTGTTTAAGCATTTTTTTTCCCTGTGAGCATGGAGCAGTTTTTAGCGACCTGGGCAGTAGGAAAGGACATGGAGCGCTGGAGCGGGATTTCCAACAGCTCATCTGCTCACATACTCTGCTTGACACCATCCGGTGGGCCTGGCACCTACTACCATACTCCGTTCAAAGGCACTTACATCTTTTGTCTTTCCTATTACTCCTCTGAACAGCACACATACACAATCCATGTCTCAATTATCTCAAGGCTTCAAAATCCTTCTAACCTGTTTCATCCTCTTTGTCTACACCGATTGAAGTGGATTTAACAAGTGACATCAGTAAGTGATCAAAGCTTTCACCTGGATTTTCCAGGTCAGTCTGTCACCGAAAGAACCTACTGTTCCTAATGTTTTTTTACACTCAGTGTATATCAACACTAATCAAATGTAGGTATTTTCGTACATGATCTAAAAACAACATCCAGCCCATGGCAGTTAGATCAGCATGTGATTGGACATGTGCAGCCTTTTCTCTCCATTTTCTGTAGCAGTGCTTTTTGACCAATGTGAGCGTTCTTTGCGTGATCATACGTGTGAGTTTGCCAGCTCCAAATGTCTCTTTGTTGCTTCCAGAGACTTCTAAAGTGGGTTCAGTCAGTGGCACTCCACAACAATGAAAAAAGGGTGAAATACCTAAGGCTTAAAAAGGATATTGTCTTAGTGCCATGAGTCACCAATCTAATTCAATACACGTGTTAAAATGCATATTAAGTAAGAAGTTGTTTTGAAGGATGTGATCGAATCCTCTCAAAGTTCTAGACTGGCCCTGTGATGTCCATCAGGTATCTGGCAGGTCACAGACAAAAACTCCCAAAAGAGGGGACAACATGCAGCTCGAAGCCACAGAGATGTGTTGTCTCACATCACAATGGAGGTCCCCTACTCTCCATTTTCCATCTAGAAAGAAGACGATTAATAATAGGATTTAAATTAGCCTATAGTAACTCCTCGAGTGAATATTTTCTTTCATAGAAGACTGTGTGAAATATTACATTTGCAAACTCTCTTTTCATTGCCCTTGCCTTAAATAGCCGGCATACTGTAGTCTATGAGAGCTGGCTGACATGCATCTCTTTGCCAATTTAAGACAATGGTGTGACTGAGAGATTCAGCAGACTGACATGAAATCAACATTGTCTGTCTGAGGGAAAGACCCAGACCTAGGTTCAAATACTATCTTTCAAATACTTTTCATGTTTGCTCTAGTCTGCCTGGAGTGCTAGTTGGGCAGGGTTTGGATTTTGGGGACTTTTTTATTGGTTCCATTGTGTCAGGCAAGCTCAAACAAGGCCAGATAAAGAACTCTATTCAAAATGGTTTTGAATAGTATTTGAACCCAGGTCTGGAACAAACGTTCTCAGTCAGCCATCCCAACAAACCAGGTCTGACGGCCGCAAAAACATCCCTCTCAAAAAAGAGAGGAGAAGAACTAATGTTTTTACGAAAAAAGGGGGAGGAGGAGTGAAGGAGATGAAGATGAAGATGAAGATTAGGTCCCAATTTAAGAAAGAAAGAAAGAAAGGACTCTTGGGTGTCTGATGGAGAGGGACAGCGAGTGAAGAAAGGGAGAAGTGGATGGATAGTCATCTCTGTCTGTTTCCCATTTCCATCCCTGCTATCACAGTCCAATGTCTCCTCCTCTAGGGCCCTAAGATTTGTATTGATATAAAATATTGAACATATTTCCTTTATTTTACAGGGTGGAAGAGTTCACATTCACATTTAGGGCAGTAACAACAACAACCTATGAAAGTGGAGAGGAGGATGTGGTGACCACAGTAAGTGACCATGGTAAAATGTGTGACCCTTTGCTTCCTTACATTGATCGACATTAGTCTTCCTGTACTGACAAAAATCTTCAAACAAAGTGATATTTTGTCAATTGACAGGCCAGAAGTCCCGTTCCACTTATTTCTCCACTTTAAAATCTTTCCTGTCTATTGGTTTCTTCTGTCCAGCTCAATGTAAAGAGAACCATCAGTATGTTGAATCCAAATGTTACAATACACCTACAACTTTAAGACGCTTATTTTAAAACATTCAGAACCAGAGACACCAACATGGTTTCAGGGAAATTCATATTATTCTGTACAAAATCTATGCCACTCAATTTAGTATGATAGGTAACATTACGTTAGTTTACATTATGAACGGATTAGCGGTCGTACAATATCATACGTCTTACCTGGTCGTACAATATGGAGGATGTAACTTATCATACATCTTGAATTTACGTAGCCGGTTAGGTGAATTGGGTTAAGTTTAGAATAAAGGTTAGCTAAAAATGCCAGAAAACGACTTGAACATGCAACCTTTGGATTGATAGACTGTCGCGGATTACGCCTACCCATCTCCCTACTTTAGTTTCTGTTTCAAGTAACTAGACTATTAGTAGGTATCATACGTCTTGGAGGTGCTCAGAAATATGTAAAGTATATTTTGTATGGCTCTGAGGCCAGGCTGGAGAAGCAGATGTCCAGATTGCCTGTATATGGCTAGTGGTCAGAGAGGAGAGCCAGTCATATGGTTTGAATAAGTGAAGAGTGGCATGTTGACAGTCAGTATTTCAGAAGGACGTGGTGTGTGCGCCTGCGTGTGCACGTGTGTTTCAGAAGTATGTGTCACGAGTGAACTCCTTTGACTTGTTAGGAGTTGATAGCTCTTCATTTCTCCTTGGGTGAGGAAACGTAGAGGCCCTCTCTCTCACTCACCACCGCCATTAAGTCTAGACCTGAGTCTAAACAACACAGGTTATAATGTGGCCTGGAGCGCCACCTACAGACAGACTAAAGCTATAACTCATTGTACTAAACAGCCTGTTGACATGCAGTATTTTATACAAAATCTAAGAATAGAAAGACAGAGATACAATCCAAAGTTCATGTACACTTAGCATTCAACAGGCGGTAGGGGAGAGTGGGGTAAGTTAAGCCATTTTTTACATTCAGCATCACTCCATTAAGCGAAATAAAGTATTCTTTCTAACAAAGATATCTACATATATTCCAAACACAATTCAACACAATCACAGTCGCTTTTTGTCTTTTAATCATTTTAAGCATATTTTAACACAGGCATAACACCTAACAAACATTTTGTACTTTTTTAAAACAGTTTTAACATAGACCAGGCCCTGTTGTTACCTCATATCCCAGTGATAATGCCTTGCATCATGCCCCGGAAATAAACAACTTAAATTTACTCAGCTTGCCATTGGCTCAACTCATCAGCCCACACAGCTACAAGGGTGCACTTAAATGCTAGGATTAGGAACTCAGCTTAAAGAGACCCAACTGATGAATCTAAACCAAAGTATCTAGTTTGGTTTAGATACAAGCATCGTGAAACCTCTAACACAATACATTCATTTCACTTGGTGAAAATCTGTATTTTGGACCTAACTTGCTTACCACTTTTTCCATGTGGTGTCTTCCTTCACAGACTCTATGAAATGATGACCTCTTCCTAAATGGTAAAATAATACATGTTGTGTATGGTTTCCTAGAAACAAGGGCGGCTCAACTTAACCCTTTGGCTCATCTTACCCAACTCTCCCCTACAGTCTAGTTTCCCAAGACTAGATTCAACATTCACCTGGACTAGAAAGCATTCTCAGTAGAGAATCTCCATTGAAAGTTCTTTGTATTCCAGTAATCTGGGTCTGGGAAAGCTTCTCAAAATATATCTAAATTACTGTGTACATACTGTGTATATTCAATCTTCTGGATGCGTCTATTAACTTGCTATTTCTTCTTACCCTCTGCATCCCTCTGTCCTCTCTAACTAACCATCTCTCTCCTACATACAATTGAAACTGGAAGTTTACATACACCTACACCTTTACATACCACTTTATTTTAAGAATGGGAAATGGCAGAATAATGGCAGAGAATGATTTATTTCAGACGTTTACGTACACTGGGTCAGATGTTTATGTACACTCAATTAGTATTTGGTAGCATTTCCTTTAAATTGTTTAACTTGGGTCAAACGTTTCGGGTAGCCTTCCACATGCTTCCCACAATAAGTTGGGTGAATTTTGGCCCATTCCTCCTGACAGAGCTGGTGTAACTGAGTCAGGTTTGTAGGCCTCCTTGCTTGCACACGCTTTTCAGTTCTGCCCACAATTTTTCCACGGGATTGAGGTCAGGGCTTTGTGATGGCCACTCCAATACCTTGTCCTTAAGCCATTTTGCCACAACTTTGGAAGTATGCTTGGGGCCATTGTCCATTTGGACGTATGCTTTGGAAGTATGCATCTGTATGCAGATGATAGTCTTAAACTCAGTTGGCCCCTCCCTGGATTTTGTGTTAATTCTCTACTAGAAAGCTTTCTTAGAGTCCAACAAGCTTTTTCTACCCTTAACCTTGTTCTGAACACCTCCAAAACAAAGGTCACGTGGTTTGGTAAGAAGAATGCCCCTCTCCCCACAGGTGTGATTACTATCTCTGAGGGTTTAGAGCTTGAGGTAGTCACCTAATACAAGTGCTTGGGGGGAGTCCTCTCAGCACATATCAAAGCTGCAGGCTAAAGTTAAATCTAGACTTGGTCTACTCTATCGTAATCACTCTTTCACCCCAGCTGCCAAACTAACCCTGATTCAGATGACAGTCCTACTCATGCTAGATTACGGAGACATCATTTTTAGATCGGCAGGAAAGGGTGCTCTTGAGTGGCTAGATGTTCTTTACCATTCAGCCATCAGATTTGCCACCAAGGCTCCTTATAGGACACATCACTGCACTCTATACTCCTCTGTAAACTGGTCATCTCAGTATACCCGTCGCAATACCCATTGATTTATGCTTATGTATAAAACCCTCTTAGGCCTCACTCCCTCCTATTTGAGATATCTACTGCAGCCCTCATCCTCCACATACAATGCCCGTTCTGCCAGTCACATTCTGTTAAAGGTCCCCAGAGCACACACATCCCTGGGTAGCTCCTATTTTCATTTCACTGCAGCTAGCGACTGGAACGAGCTGTAACAAACACTAAAACTGGACAGTTTTATCTCAATCTCTTCATTCAAAGACTCAATTATGGACACTTACTGACAGTTGTGGCTGCTTTGCGTGATGTATTGTTGTCTCTACCTGCTTGCCCTTTGTGCTGTTGTCTGTGCCCAATAATATTTGTACCATATTTTGTCCTGCTACCATGATGAGTTGGTACCATGTTGTTCTCATGTTGTGTTGCTGCCTTGCTATGTTGTTTGTTGTCTTATGTCTCTCTTTATGTAATGTTGTGTTATCTCTCGTGTGATGTGTGTTGTGCCCTGTATTTCTATATATTTATATTTTTAATCCCAAGTCCCCGCACGAGACCTTTTACCTTTTGGTAGGCCATCATTGCAAATAAACATTTATTCTTAATTAACTGACTTGCCTAGTTAAATAAAGGTTACATTAAAAAAAGATACAGACAATGAACACAATTGCATTTTATTGGTGGAAATTTGAATGCACAGAGATACCCCGTGACGAGATCCTGAGGACCATTGTCGTGCCAATCATCCGCCACCATCACCTCATGTTTCAGCATGTTAATGCACGTACCCATGTCGCAAAGATCTGTACACAATTCCTGGAAGTTGAAAATGTCCAAGTTCTTCCATGGCCTGCATACTCACCAGACATGTCGCCCATTGAGCATGTTTTGTGATGCTCTGGATCAACGTGTACGACAGCGTGTTCCAGTTCCCGCCAATATCCAGCAACTTCACACAGCCATTGAGGAGGAGTGGAACAACATTCCACAGGTCACAATCAACAACCTGATCAACTTTATGTGAAGGAGATGTTTCGCTCCATGAAGCAAATAAATGGTGGTCACACCAGATACTGACTGGTTTTCTGATCCACGCCCCAACTTTTTTTTTTAAAGTATCTGTGACCAGCAGATGCATATCTGTATTTCCAGTCATGTGAAATCCATAGATTAGGGCCTAACGAATGTATTTGAATGGACTGATTTCCTTATATGAACTGTAACGCAGTAAAATCTTTGTAATTGTTGCATGTTGTGTTTTAGGGATGCAACTTTCGGTCAATTTTGCTACCAACTAACCGACCCTCACTAAGAGTCAACAAATGGGGAATTTGATTTTCAAAACAGTAAATGACCGACAGAAAATACAAGACAGAGATGCTTTTCATTCAGCACTAAAGACTATGACTATCACAAAAAGACTATCCACTGACTGTTTCAGATGAGCTCTGGCACCACATTTGAAGCGATGTCCATTCAGAGGTGATGAATCGCGCACCCAGGCATGGCATTGTATTCGGTGATGTGACATTCAAGGGCGGCCTTGTTGTGACTTGATAACCTGTATTTAGAGGCTTTAATAGGGCCTACATTTCATTTAGATGTTAAGGCTATGGTCTTGATTTATGGACAATATTCATTTGATGCATTCATCAACAAGTAATTACTTTTAATGAGAGACTGTTCGTTGCACATTTTTACTCCTTTTCAGCAACCATAGCAGATAAACTTGACCAAATAAAATAATGGTTCCTCTGATAACTTCTGATTCCTGTGTGAATACGTACAAGGAACAGCCATTTTCATGAATTGCTTTATTAAAATTAACCAGACAAATGTAAAACCTTTAATTTAAGTCTACACTGTACAACAAATATTGTACCCAATAAACAACAAAACAGTAACAAAAACCACAATATATTATTTAGCATTTCCATTTCATTTTCAAAACCGTTACAAAAATGCTATCTTTCGATTAACAGTAGGCCCATCGAAGTGGACTATGGCCCAGATGCGGCAGCCGTAACTCAGACAGAATTGACCCACCTTGTAAACTTATTTTAGCCAACAACTCAGCAAAGGTTCCCTGATTTTAGTTGGAACAAGGCTGTACTGCCATAAGAAAGACTCATTTGGGCCACAAATTCCAAGAGACACTTTCTCTGGGCTAGATGCCCTTGTGTAAAAAATCTACAACAATATAGACAGGGTTGGACTGCGATTTTTACATTTTATCCACAAGCAAAAGATTGTATGTACTATGATAAAACTACAGTGTGACTATTCTTGAGCTACAAACCCACATTTGGTTGGTCCGGACAGGACCAAGTAACAATCTGATTCACAAGTTGTGAAATCAAATTACAGCAGTTGAAGCACAATTTCAGTATTTAGGACACTAATCTGCATTTATAATATAAACGCCATGTTATACACTTTAAAAATAAATATCACTAGGTTGAGTAACTTACCTGAAGCAGCATTCGTCTTCTTGAGCATCTTCTGGAAATTTGGTGTACGTTGGCAACACGAACAAAGGTTTAATTGAAAAACTCACACATATGTACTTAACAAGCTGCAAAGATCTCGTTATCATGGTGCAGGTCTGTATATGTTGTAGGAAAAAAATGGTGTCATTTGAGACTTTGCACGTTCATGTTGTAACGGTTTTGACTTGAGGTTGTTTTTTATAGGGGTGCCAGGTAGGTTGTGCCTACCAGAGAAAACATTGGTTTCTCCTTTTAGTTTGGGAGGGAATGAGTCCCATCTGGTCCGTCAAGTCTACACCATTACAAAGGACTTATGTAAACGTCAGAAGGGAAATCAACTTTTCATAAACCCTTAAAACATTGAAAAGAACTTCAAAAACAACTATTATTTTGCGTGGGTTGTATTAGCAACATCAATGGATTACACACACATAATAATATAACAATGAGTTCTGGTTCCTCCAGAAATGTCCTGTACCTCGGGCCTAAAAAGAGTCCAGCCCGGTAAAGGAGTTCAGTGAACTCAAGTGACTTTTGTCACGCAATGTTTGTCCGTTCATTCCGTGTAGCGTAAACCCAGTATTAAATCATACAATCAATATAACAATTTTACCACAGAACTTTAAAGCGTATCTGCTCTTACTAATTCCTCAACTACATCTAACTACATAAATCATCACCGTATACATCATATCAAAACAAATGAAATACCGTATACAAAAAAGGTGGTAGTCAGTCGGTCAGTCAGACAATCCAATCCGCCAACAGATCTCCAGCGGAGAAAGGCCACGAAGAATAGAGAGGAGTAGTCCACGGACGCAAAGAGTGGATCCGATCCTGGGTAAACTCTCTCAGGCTACAAAACACACGTTTAACAGCAACAAAACAACCGGAATAGAGAAGCTTCGGGAACACATCCTCAGTCACGTCTCCATCACAAACGCCACTTTTGCGCAGCTGATGCTGGCTATTTAATTGGGAATTAAAGGGAAAGCACCCTATTGGAAGGAGAAGCACTGAGACGGCTCAAAATAATTCAGGGCCGTCACAATGTGCAAACATGTATGTCAGATATTGTCACAAGACGACAAAACTTACTGGCATAGTGATGCCATCTGTTGGTAAATGTTAATCACTGCAACTCCAGTGTTTTTACCGGTGTGCTTGAGATACCCGAATGTATAGTATTGCAATGTACTGAACAAGACTGGTTACTCGCATCAATGCCTCTGTCTCATTATTTAACATCCAAACATGGTGTTAGAGAGTCGGATAACGAACCATGATTTCCGCAAATTAGAGTGAACTGGTCTGGTTTACCCAAAAAAATGCTTCCTTGAGAAAAATTAGCCAGACTTGACCTTAGCTAGAGTGAGTTTGCTAAACTCAGCAAAAAAAGAAAAGTCCTCTCACCATCAACTGCATTTATTTTCAGCAAACTTAACATGTGTAAATATTTGTATGACCATAAAAAGATTCATCAACTGAGACATAAACTGAACAAGTTCCACAGACATGTGACTAGCAGAAATTGAATGATGTGTCCCTGAACTAAGGGGTGGGGTCAAAATCAAAAGTAACAGTCTGTATCTGGTGTGGCCACCAGCTGCATTTAGTACTGCAGTGCATCTCCACCTCGTGGACTGCACCAGATATGTCAGTTCTTGCTGTTAGATGTTACCCCACTATTCTACCAAGGCACCTGCAAGTTCCCAGACATTTCTGGGGGGAATGGCCCTAGCCCTCACCCTCCGATCCAACAGGTCCCAGACGTGCTCAATGGGATTGACATCCGGGCTCGTCGCTGGCCATGGCAGAAGACTGACATTCCTGTCTTGCAGGAAATCACGAACAGAACGAGCAGTATGGCTGGTGGCATTATCATGCTGGAGGGTCATGTCAGGATGAGCCTGCGGGAAGGATACCACATGAGCGAGGAGGATGTCTTCCCTGTAACGCACCGCATTGAGATTGCCTGCAATGACAACAAGCTCAGACCGATGATGCTATGACACACCACACCAGACCATGAAGGACCATCCACCTCTAAATCGATCCCGCTCCAGAGTACAGGCCTCGGTGTAATGCTTATTCCTTTGACGATAAAATACGACCATCACCCCTGTGAGACAAAAAAACGACTCGTCAGTGAAGAGCACTTTTTGCCAGTCCTGTCTGGTCCAGCAACAGTGGGTGTGTGCCCATAGGCAACGTTGTTGCCTGTGATGTCTGGTGAGGACCTGCCTTACTACAACAGGCCTACAAACCCTTAGTTCAGCCTCTCTCAGCCTATTGCAGACAGTCTGAGCACTGATGGAGGGATTGTGCGTTCCTGGTGTAACTCGGGCAGTTGTTATTGCCATCCTGTGCCTGTCCAGCAGGTGTGATGTTTGGATGTACCGATCCTGTGCAGGTGTTGTTACACGTGGTCTGCCACTGCGAGGAAGATCAGCTGTCCGTCCTGTCTCCCTGTAGCGCTGTTTTAGGCATCTCATAGTACGAACATTGCAATTTATTGCCCTGGCCACATCTGTAGTCCTCATGCCTCCTTGCCCCATGCCTAAGGCACGTTCACGCAGATGAGCAGGGACCCTGGGCATCTTTCTTTTGGTGTTTTTCAGAGTCAGTAGAAAGGCCTCCTTAGTGTCCTAAGTTTTTATAACTGTGACTTTAATTTAGTTTATTTGAGTTTATTTTATGTGCACATGTGCACACAGTGCACATCAATCAACGTTTCAGTAAAAGTGCCGGTTTTAGCCAGCCGGCTAATTTTCAACCGCCGGTCCCTGGGCAGATTATTAAAAACAATTATGATATAGACAATCATTGAGCAGTGAGCACACGCAGAGCAACATAGGACAAGCAAGACATAGCATACAGACAGAGCAACATAGAACAAAAAGCAGCAAGACAAAATTCATAAAAGCAACAAAGTGTTTCCACACCTCACAAGCTACAGACAACAGACAACATAGAAAGTGGCAATACACAGCTAGGGATTATGTTCACAAATCTGATTGACCTTTAGCCATGTCTTCATGCATTTTGTGAAAGTGTGATACGTGGTGCAGTTATGTGTGTCTGATGGCAGTGTATTCCAGACATTGGAAGCTCTCACAGAGAAAGCGGATTTACTAAAGGTGCTTTTCTTTAAGGGAACTATACAGTCACCTCTCATGGCAGACCTTATGGATCTGCTGCCATATGTTTGGGTTTTCTGTTTAACAAAAATACTGAGTGGAGGGGGAGCCAGGCCATTTAGGATCTTGAATACAAGACATGCGTCGGTGTATTGCACAAGATCTTCCAAACTCAGGAGCTCATGCTTTCTGAGGATGTAACAGTGATGATGGCTATTGGGCTTCCTATCAAACACTTTGAGAGCTTGTTTGTAGACAGACTGAATAGGTATTAATGTTGTACAGCAAGCTTGGGCCCAACTAGTCAAGCAGTATGTTAAGTGGGGGAGTATCATAGATTTGAAGTACAGTTTTGTTACCTTTGTAGTTAAAAATTTTGTATAAATTGGAAATTAGCTAGGTTGAATTTGGTTATTTGAATGACCTTTTTCACATTTTTAAAAGAGAGGTTGGAATCAAGTATGATGCCAAGGTACTTAAAATCAGATACCACCTGGAGCTTCTCCCCTGACACATAGACATCTGGCTCAGTAGCATCTGTTGCCCTCTTTGGGAAGAAAATGAAAACAGTTTTTTTTCACATTGAGATGCAAACACGAGTCACTGAGCCACTTTGTAACCTGGACCATTACAGTAGTGAGTTCTTGTGCAGCTTGTTGTTAGCTCTTTGCATGCACATAAATCACTGTATCATCTGCATACATTTGAACATCAGACCCAGTACAGACAGAAGGCAGATCATTAATGTACAGGCTGAACAGGAGGGGCCCCAGTATTGACCCTTGGGGCACGCCCACATCATAGCTAAGAGTGGGCGACAGCTCATTACTCACTCTGACAAACTGAGTTTTGCCTTCAAGGTATGACTTCATCCATCTCAAGGCATCGGGGGAAAAGTTGAACTTGGATAATTTTGTGATGAGAATCTCATGGTTAACAGTATCAAAAGCCTTCCGCAGGTCCAGAAACACAGCCCCAACAACTCCCCCTTTGTCCATCTTGGACTTCACATTTTCCAGAAGAAAGCAGTTGGCCGTTTCTGTGGAGTGTTTCGCTCTGAAGCCAAACTGCATGGAGTGTAATGTGAAGGTGCTGTTGCTGAGGTGGGCAATCATTTGTTCTGCTACACACTTTTCAACAACCTTTGACACCACAGGTAGTATACTAATGGGCCTGTAGTTACTCACGTCAGCAGGGTCGCCCGATTTAAAGATGGCCTTTATTATGGCCGACTTCCATACCCTTGGAAACACCCCCAGACCAAAAGATGTGTTGGTGACCTTAGTAATGGGGCCAATGAGTGACTCTTTGTAGTTTTAAGAAAGGTAGAGTCCAGCCCAAACACATCTTTGGCTTTAGAGTTCTTTAGTGAGCTAATCACCTTGTTCACCTTTGACTCAGAAACCTCCCTTATGATGAAGACAGGTTGAGCGTCATTCACTAGCACTGAGCCCAAGAAACCAGTGGAGGGGTTCTGTGTCAGTACCCTGACAGAGTCAATAAAGTAGGAATTGAAGGCTATTGCTATTTCGACTGCATCCTGTGTTAGATTGATATTCACCATGATTTCTAGTCTTTTTGCAGTGTTACTATGGTCTTTCCCTTTTAACTTTTTTAGATTCTCCCAGATCAATTTAGAATTTCCCTTTGCTTCACCAATTATGTTAATAAAAAAGTTTGCCTTGGCCCGTCTGATTTCTTTCATCACCTTATTTCTCAACATGGTAAACCTACGTCTGTCATGCTCTAATTTGGATTCCCTTCTGTAAGCTGTTAGTGTCTTAACAACCGTTCCACAGGTGCATGTTCATTAATTGTTTATGGTTCATTGAACAAGCATGGGGAACAGTGTTTAAACCCTTTACAATGAAGATCTGTGCAGTTAATTTGAATTTTAAGAATTATCTTTGAAAGACAGGGTCCTGAAAAAGGGACATTTATTTTTTTGCTGAGCTTAGTTTGCAGTTAGCTTCAGTGTTGTTAGCACCGGTTAGACATGGCAGCGAACATTCCCCCTCGAGCCATTATGAAGCTCAGTGGAGTTTGGAGCACAAACTGGGATACGTTTAGAGGTGAATAGGAGGACAATGCAACAGGACTTCTGGAAAAGGACGATGATGTAGTGGCTGTCACTTTGAGGTCTATAATGGTAGTCGAATACAAACACATCCTGAACCTAACAGCGGCTCAGCAAGGTAACGCAACAGCTATTCTTGATGCTCTTTAACATTACTTTAAGCCAGCAAAGAACGTTATCTACGAGCGTTATGTTTTCGGTTGTTGCAAACAGGAGAACGGGGAGTCCATTGACAGCTTCGTCACCAGGCTAAGGGAAAAGGCATGTGAATATGGTGCTTTAAGAGATGAACTGATCAGAAATAAGATAGTGCTTGGTATAGCTGATGATGGCACGCGCAGACGTTTGCTGAGAGAACGGGACCTGAGACTGGTCTTGGCAGTGGAGACATGCTGTGCAGCAGAGCTTACTGACTTTTACAAATTTTACTGGGTGACTCGCTTTTAGTTGAGTAATTTTCTATTAAGGTATCTTTACTTTTACTCAAGTATGACAATTGAGTACTTTTTCCAGCACTGGAAACTAGCAAGTTATACTAATTTATACTACCTTGGCTACATCAATTTAAGGTAAATTCTAACATTAGCTTGCAAAAATATTTAGCACTCATTGAGCCAATATAAAACTATGGTTATTGCGGGGAGTGGAAGGCTCTTTGTAATTCATAAGAACAGGTCTTATTATTATTATTATCCTAAGAACAAGTGCAGCTGTAGGATCTTAATTTGAGCCAGTTTGCTTAAGCAGAAAAATAATCCTGCAGCAACAGAAATTGTGAATTATTATGTAGTCTATAATTAATGGACATTTTATAGGGGTTGATAAATTTTCTCAAGGCAAAAACATGTCTAATATTTCTAAGTGAAAATTACAAAAAAAAGAGGCTTTTTTTATACCTCAAACACACTACACGTTTTAAACAGGCCTACAGAAAAGTTATCCTGCAATGGGGTGGTCAAATTAAGATCCTACATCTGTAGCAGTGTATTTATCCAAGCAGAATGTGCACCATGGTTTTACAAAACCCTATTCCGTGGTTAGATTACAGAACCAGTTTGCAGCCAGGCAGAGAATTTGCGCACTTTAAAAGACTGATATGTATTAACCATAGAATATATACAGGGGCGCTGTATTGAAGCCACCATGCAGCCATTTTGATACTCCTGCTCTGTAGTAAAAAAAGATTTTGGAAGCTATAGAAATGCATTTATTAATGTCTACATTCGTTTTGCCGGGTATATTCTTTTACAGACACCTTAATGCACACTTTTAATTTATATTATGTGAACTAAACATAAAAATGTTAAATCCATAAAAATATAAAAACATATTCCTTAAAGTACTTATTTTTACAGAGTACTAATGTTACTCTCCAAACTACAACAAATACATACCTAAATACGTTTGTTTTTATTAAAATAATTTAGAATTCCTTTCATTCCTATTGAGGACTGCGCTTCCTGGGGAGTACCAATATGGCGGCCAGTGGCTTGAAAACCACTCATTGGACATTACATAAGAAGCAATTCAGGGTTTATAAATATCACCTGAACCAACCCACTGGGCGGAGATTCGCAGATGGAAGATTCCTCTCTCCCCTACTCATCACAGAATTGTTTTTATCAAGCCTTCGTCATTCCGAATATTACTCTGTTTGTTGCGATAAAGGTGTTTGCCGTTATAGGTCCCTATCCTAACTTCAGTTGTCTAACTGAGGGAGTTTGTCATGGATATTTTTGCGATAAAGGAGACCTTTATTTTTGCTCGGCTCTTCATCAACTCCATTGAACTTTTACATTCAGCTATCATCTGCCGTTTGGGATAACGTTGAGGAATTTAAACGTAAGATTTAAAAAAAATGTTTTTACCTTGCATTACTTGAACAGAATGCCGAACACAATGTCTGTTAGCCTCGAAAATAAGCGCCTATGCATGAGGGGTACTGATTGTCATATTTATCAACTTCTGATAAGGAATCAAACACTGCAGACTTGTCAGGCCATTACATAAAAATAATATCCGATATGATTGCCTTGGGTTATTATTAGTAATGCTTAGCTCGTCTAAATTGTATAGCCCATATGCAGTATTATAATTATGTAGTAATGTATTATAATTATTACTTGTGTTAATTACATTAACGTATTAATTACATCTCATAAAATTCATCACCCTTTGAAATGAAGGGCACATTGACTTTGTCAAGATTTGCTACTTGCATTATTAAATAGCGCTATATTGTGCCTTCAGAAAGTATTCACACCCCATGACTTAATTCATTTTGTAGTGTTACAAAGTGGGGTTGAAATGGATTTAATTGTATAAAAAATGTATCTACACAAAATACTCTAATGTCAAAAGTGGAAGGCAAAAGTGAAACACTTAAAACATTTACTTAAACACTAATATTTTACCAGCAGACAGCGAGTATGCTGCTCATCCTCAGGTAAGGTCCCCTCTTCATTAGGTGTTTTGGCGCTTCTCGCTACACTGTCCGACGCCATCGGGTTGATCACGCCTGATCTGAGCCAGGTTGGTTTAACCACTGCTCCTCCCTCTTCAGCCACACCCATTGTGATGTCCTCTCTGTCTCCTGTCCAATTGTGCAACATATCCTATTCCTCTGTGCTCCCTTTCCTCTGAAAATACTTAGTGCCTTGCACTGAGACTGGCCTGGGAAGCCTCTTGCCCCAACCTCCACGGGTAAACACTGTGCATTTGTCCACTACCTGGTACTTCAACAGCTTCCTCTCTTAGACTTCCTCAATCCTCTCCCTCCCATGGATCTGTCAGCTCGGGCATGATGGTGTTCTTTGTGCTCCTCAACCAGATCAGCAGGTCTGGTCTGAGTGATGTGTTAATGATGTTCTGGTGGAAGATTAGGTGTCTTCTGAGGTCAGCCTGCAACCTTCATGGGGTGCCAGCTGATTGTTCCTCACTACTGACAAAATGGACGAAGCCTGGTCCTTTCTGTTTTGGCCTGATCTTTTTGGCTGTGTCCTCCAGCTGGGATGTTATTGCTGTCAGGACCTTGTCGTGTGTCCACCTGTACTGTCCATCAGTGCTTTCCTGCAGGATTATAGTATGTGCTCGAGGTTGGCTGATCTCCCACACAAAGCGCAGTTTGGGTCTTGTTTTAGTTCCCACACAACAAGGTTTGTCAGGCTTGGTAGTACATCGTACATGCTGCGGAAAACAAACTTTATTCTGCTGGTCCTATCATCTAGATGTCAGCCCTTATTATTTTCCTCTCCCTGGCTCCTTCTCCGCATGTCAACTTGCCCGGCTGCCTCAGCCCAACTGCAATGGTTTGCCCTCCCTCCTCCACCATGTACCGTATCTCCGTTAGCCTGAGGTCCCTTCTCTTCCATGTACTTGCTCTAGTCCAGGACACCCGTTTCACACAGCCAATACCCAGGCATCCTAAAGCCACGGTTCTGACAATGTCTTTGTGGTGCAGTCTTGCTTCCAACTCTTCACTGCTGATGTTGCTGACCACTTCCTCCCTGTGCGGCCCTCAATCCCAGCTTTCCTTACTTTCTCGTCCTTGCATTCCCGTAGCATTAGGACCTGCCTTGCTTTGGTCACCTGCAATTCCACCGGCAGGCCTCGGACTGGCAGCTGAGCTTTTTACCCCTGCTTTAAAGGCTTGTTACTGAAACTCTGGGGTACACCAAGCCTTCTTCTCAGGTAACCACTGATCTTCCTTTCTATTGATTCCACCGTTGTCATTGGGATTTCATATACACCAGGAGGGGCAAGAGTAGTTTGGACAGAACTCCAAGCTGGTAGCACCAGGCTTTGCACTTTCATGGGACACCACTTTTCTCACCCTTTGCATCCAATCATTTGCCTGGTCAGTTGGCCTTTCAACACTTTCTGTGTCACAGAGTTGTCAAAGCACTTCCCTAGGCTCATGACTAGTTTTTCTGTCAGCGGTGGAATTCGCTGCCATTCCAACTTGAACCGCTGCTGTTGTCCACTTTGCCTTTTTTCAGTACCAGGCTTTGTGATTTGCTTGGTTTAAAGGTCATCCTAGCCCACGTGACAAGTTTTTTTTCGGATCTTCAAGCATCCATCTTGGTTGTCGTACCTTGGACTTCATGGTGGATCCTCTGCTTGGTCTTTCAGCTGACTGCACAAGGAAATGGATTGCTGCAGCAAAAATGGACAGATATTGTACACCTGGTGACAATCCCCACCTCCAACCTCTGCAAATTGGGGGTGTAGTCCCCGACAATGAGTCTCATCATGAACTCGTCAAAGTCGTCCCATAGGAGCACTTATAAGGCACGGGTTATTTTTCATTGTTATAGTTACCTATTTCAAATCAAATTGTATTAGTCACACGAATACAACAGGTGTAGTAGACCTTATCGTGAAATGCTTACTTACAAGCCCCTAACCAACAATGAAGTTAAAAAAAAATATGAATAAGAAATAAAAGTAACAAGTAATTCGAGAGCAGCAGTAAAATAACAATAGTGAGACTATACACAGGGGATACCGGTACAGAGTCAATGTGCGAGTTATTAAAGTGACTATGCATAGATAACAGAGTAGCAGCGGTGTAAAAGAGGCTAGTCTGGGTAACCATTTGATTAGGTTTTCAGGAGTCACATGGCGTGGGGGAAGAAGCTGTTTAGAAGCCACTTGGACCTAGACTTGGTGCTCCGGTACCACTTGCCGTGCGGTAGCAGAGAGAACAGTCTATGACTAGGGTTGCTGGTGTCTTTGACAATTTTTAGGGCATTCCTCTGACATTGCCTGGTATATAGGTCCTGGATGGCAGGAAGTTTGGCCCCAGTGATGTACTGGGCTGTACGCACTACACTCTGTAGTGTAGTTGCATACCAGGCATCGATGCAACCAGTCAGGATGCTCTTGATGGTGCAGCTGTATAACTTTTTGAGGATCTGAGGACCCATGCCAAATCTTATCAGTCTCCTGAGGGGGAATAGGTTTTGTTGTGCCCTCTTCACAACTGTCTTGGTGTGCTTGGACAATGTTAGTTTGTTGGTGATGTGGACAGCAAGGAAATTGAAGCTCTCAACTTGCTCCACTACAGCCCTGTCGATGAGAGTGGGGGCGTGCTCGGTCCTCCTTCTCCTGTAGTCCACAATCATCTCCTTTGTCTTTATCACGTTGAGGGAGAGGTTGTTGTCCTTGCTTCACACAGCCAGGTCTCTGACCTCCCTATAGGATGTCTCGTTGTTGATCAGGCTTACCACTGTTGTCATCTGCAAACTTAATGATGGTGTTGGAGTCGTGCCTGGCCATGTAGTCATAAGTGAACAGGGAGTACAGGAGGGGACTGCGCATGCACCAATGAGGGGCTCCTGTGTTGAGGATCAGTGTGGTTGATTTGTTATTACCTACCCTTACCACCTGGGGGCGGCCCGTTAGGAAGTCCAGGATCCAGTTGCAGAGGGAGGTGTTTAGTCCCAGGATCCTTAGCTTATCGATGAGCTTTGAGGGCACTATGGTGTTGAACGCTGAGCTGTAGTCAATGAATAGCATTCTCACCTAGGTGTTCCTTTTGTCCAGGTGGGAAAGGGCAGTGTGAAATGCAATAGAGATCATCTGTGGATCTGTTAGGGCGGCATGCGAATTGGAGTGGGTCTAGGGTTTCTAGGATAATGGTGTTGATGTGAGCCATGACCAGCCTTTCAAAAGCACTTCATTTAGGCAGGTTACCTTAGTCCCTGTGCCCAAGAACACTATGGTGTTCTGCTTAAAATATGCTGGTATTACAGACTCTGACAAGGAGAGGTTGAAAATATCAGTGAAAACTCTTGCCAGTTGGTCAGCTCATCACATCCTGGTAATCCGTCTGGCCTTGTGAATGTTAACCTGTTTAAAGGTTTTACTCCCCTGAGGAGAGCGTCGTCCGATCACACAGTCGTCCGGAACAGCTAATGCTCTCATGCTTGTTTCAGAGTTATTTGCCTCGAAGCGAGCATAGAAGTAGTTTTGCTCGCCTGGTAGGCTTGTGTCACTGGGCAGCTCTTGGCTGTGCTTCCTTTTATAGTCTGTAATGGTTTACAAGCCCTGCTTCATCCGACGAGCGTCGCAGCCAGTGTAGTACGATTCGATCTGAGCCCTGTATTGACGCTTTGCCTATTTGAAGGTTGGTCAGAGGGCATATCGGGATTTCTTATAAGCTTCCGGGTTAGAGTCCCGCTCCTTGAAATCAGCTCTAGCCTTTAGCTCAGTGCGGATGTTGCCTGTAATCCATGGCTTCTGGTTAGGGTATGTACATACAGTCACTGTGGGGACGACGTCATCGAGGCACTTATTGATGAAGCCAATGACTGATGTGTTATACTCCTCAATGCCATAGGAAGAATCCTGGAACATATTCCAGTCTGTGCTAGCAAAACAGTCCTGTAGCTTTTGATCTGAGCACTTGTTTTATTGACCAAGTCACTGGTGCTTCCTGCTTTAATTTTTGCTTGTAAGCAGGAATCAGGAGGATATAATTATGGAGGGCAAGGGAGAGTTTTGTATGCGTCTCTGTGTGTGGAGAGAGTTGGTGGTCGAGTTTTTTTCCCTCTTGTTGCACATTTAACATGCTGATAGAAATTTGTTAACTGATTTATTTTCCCTGCATTCATGTCCCCGGCCACTAGGAGCACCGCCTCTGGATGTGCATTTTCCTGTTTGCTTATTGCGGATTTCAGTTCATTGAGTGCGGTCTTAGTGCCAGCATCGGTCTGTGGTGGTATGTAGAAAGCTTCGATAAATACAGATGAAAACTCTAGGTGATGGTGTGGTCCACAGCTTATCATGAGATACTATTTGATAAGTTGAGCAAAACCTAGACACTTCTATAGATATCATGCACCAGCTGTTGTTTACAAATATAGATAGTCTGCCCCCCTTGTCTTACCAGACTCAGCTGTTCTATCCTGCTGATATGTCATCGTTCAGCCACGTGAAGCATAAGATATTACCATTTTTAATTCCCCGTTGGTAGTTTAATCTTCCTTCGTACTCTTTTTCTCCGTCTTCTCTTCACGCAAATGATGGGGATTTGCACCTGTTCCCGGGAAAGCAGTATGTCTTTCACATGTGTACAAAAGAGTGAAGTTTACATATCAAACCGGCTATCTTCACTTCATCTAACATTGTATTTTTTTATAGATATATATCCATACATGTGTCAAGCTCGTCAGACTCATTAAAGGGAGAAAAAAAAGTTTCTGCCAGTTCCTGGTGAGTAATCGCTGTTCTGATGTCCAGATGTTATTTTCGGTCATAAGAGACGGTAGCAGCAACATTATGTACAAAAGAAGTTTAAAAAAGAATTTACAAACAATGCCACATGTGTTGGTACAGATGGCAATGTAGTGGATAGCAGCCATCTTGCGGGCTCCTGACCAGTTCTGTCACTGCATTGTTAGTCAACACCTCTTGTTTATGAATAAAGTGACAAATAAAATGTGATTTAATTTTAAAGATCAAGCCACAGGACAGCTACTTGTAGGCTTCCTTTGTTCTCTAATGCCTCTGTGATGATCGGTGTTAGTGCGCTTGTGTGTTCTAGGCACCCTTATATTCCCAGGATTCCTCCCTTCTGCACTGATGTATCCCGGTACTTGTTGTCCAGCATGAAGTTGGTCATTCTTCTTCCTACGATGGCAAAGAAAATATTTCCCTCCACATTCAAGAGAGAAGCTGTAAGATTTGTGTGGATGAATCATCCCTCTGCTGACTTCAAGCCCTCTGCTGACTTCAAGCCCTCCACCTCTTTCTTTCTTTCTTCCACACAACCCTCAACAGCTTACAGAGCCTTGTTGGTAGTCTTGGGCAGTTCTTGTACACTTGGTATGGGATCCCTCCTAGTCCTGGTCCTGGTGCTGACTCTGCCTGTGCCTTCCTGATTATGTCTTTCACTTCTATCAGTCTAGGTTCCATCATGTCAAATTCCTCCTGGTGTTCGGAGGGTTGAGGAGTTGAAATTCTTCCAAATCCTGTTCTTGGAGTGGGTCGCTGTGTTTTCTTCAGGTGGTCTTCCACCTCCCTCTTGGGGCATTGCAGTCTTCTACTCTTCTTGTCCCCTAGTAGTTTGTTTGTGAACTTGTAGGGGTTACATTTCTGCCCTTTTCTGAGCTCTCTCCCTCGTGTTCCTGCAGTGGTTTTCAGCACACCTCAGGCTGCATAGTTGCTGTCATAGTGTGTCTTGTAGTCCCTTGTAGCTCTGCTCTCTCTTCTTCCTCTGCTGCTGTTTACCTTTTCTTTAGTCTCCTCAGGTATTCTATTATTGCCGCTATCTCCCTCTCTTGCCTGTTTGGTTGTTAAGCTGTGCATGTCATTTTTTGGCATGGGTCCCAAATCTACCTTGCCCATGTTGCACATGATCGCAGGAAGGGCTTCCAACTTGCTTTCTCCGCTCCCGGAAAGCGTTGTCTCATGCACCATGTCTGTGTCACTGTCAAACTGTGTCCAGCTGTTCTTGTTCACTCTTGGGCCACTGTATCCTCTGTAATTTCCTGCTGTTGAATGCTTTCTGATCGGCCTCTGTTCACTGGCCCTCTCTGTGATTCCTTCAACCGGCTCTAACTCTGTGGTTTGTGTCCTGGTTTGGTTCCTTCGCCGTCTCACCAAGGTCTTGCCTTGTGCTTGTCACCCGTTGTTGGGGTGCTAAACAGCCCATTTTGGTACGGTGGATTTTCAGCCCTCTCGTTCTTAAGCACTTTTCCACAACTGCATGTTCTAGAGTCCATGTCTCGTTGTCTTTTTTTCAGGAAAAGTTGTCATCTGTGTCTGGCCAGTGAGCTGTTCATCCTCCCCTCATTGGGTGAAAAGGAATAATATCAGGGTATGTCTTTATCTAGATAAAATGTTAGATATCCGGAATTATCTCCCTCACTAACTTTAAGCACCAGCTGTAAGAGCAGCTCACAGATAACTGCACCTGTAAATAGCCCATCCAACTATCTCATCCCCATACTGGTATTTTTATTTTTCTCCTTTGCACCCCAGTATCTCTACTTGCACATTCATCTTCTGCACATCTCACTCCAGTGTTTAATTGCCATATTGTAATTATTTTGCCGCTATGGCCTAATTTATTGCCTTACCTCCCTTATATCCTACCTCATTTGTACACACTGTATATAGACGTTTTCTATTGTATTATTGACTGTATGTTTGTTTATTCCATGTGTAGCTCTGTGTCATTGTTTGATGCACTGCTTTGCTTTATCTTGGCCAGGTCGCAATTGTAAATGAGAACTTGTTCTCAACTAGCCTACCTGGTTAAATAAAGGTGAAATACATTACAAATACATTTAGATATAAGAAGTAGACATGTCCTTGATTTCATATATTTTCAAAATCTCCCGTATGAGTCCAGGGAGATATCTAAGGTGAGACACATTGAGTTCAACTTACTTACATTGGACAATCTTTCTTGCTTTTACTGCCATTAGTGTCAAGTTCACCACCTACTATGTCCAGAACTGAACATTTACGAAGTCAACAGTCGTGTCTCTGTCACTAACAAATGCAGTCATGGGTGGTAACTCTACATTCATATCGAAATGGCAATGCAAATCAAATCAAGTTGTATTGGTCGCATACACATATTTAACAAACAATATTGTGGGTGCAGCAAATTGCTTGTGTTCCTAGCTCCAGCAGTGCAGGAATACCTAACAATTCACAGCAATACACACAGATCTAAAAGTAAAAGGATGGAATTAAGAAATATAGAAATATTAGGATGATCAATGTTGGTTTCCGGTGTGTGTGTGTATGTGTATATATATATATGTATATATACGTGATGATTTATACACATTGTGGATATACTAAATATTCTATCTGTAGAATATGTATGATAGAAGAGTAGGAAATGAGTAAAACACTATGCAAACATTTAAAGTGACCAGTGATTCTATGTACGTAGGACATCAGCCTCTAAGGTGCAGGGTTGAGTAGCTGGGTGGTAGCCAGCTAGTGACGGTGACTAAGTTCAGGGCAGGGTACTGGGTGGAGGCCGGCTAGCGATGGCTATTTCACAGTCTGATGGCCTTCAGATTGAAGCTGTTTTTCAGTCTCTCGGTCACAGCTTTGATGCACCTGTACTGACCTCGCCTTCTGGATGATAGCGGGGTGAACAGGCTGTGGCTCGGGTGGTTGACGTCCTTGGTGATCGTTTTGGCATTTCTTTGACATCGGGTGCTGTAGGTGTCCTGTAGGGCAGGCAGTGTGCCCCCGGTGATGCGTTGTGCAGACCGCACCACCCTCTGGAGTGCCCTGCGGTTGCGGGCGGTGCAGTTGCCGTACCAGGCGGCGATACAGCCTGACAGGATGCTCTTAATGGTGCATCTGTACAAGGGTCTTAGGGGCCAAGCCAAATGTATTCAGCTTCCTTAGGTTGAAAAGGTGCTGTTGCAGCTTCTTCACGACAATGTCTGTGTGGGTGGAGGTTATATGATCCTTAACTAGCCTCTCACTGGGAAATTATATTGGCTTTGCGGGGGCATTATTTAAAATGTTAAAGCTGATACCATTCATATCTGGTTGGCCTGTCGGCACGCGGTCCTGTGTGACAACAAATGTTGCAGTTCTTAATGGATCCCTATTTATCTATCTACATTTGTAGCGAATGTTAAAATAATTCAGTGGAGATTGAACTTAATCCTAATGAACTAATTTTAGAGCCCAAAATTGTTTGGGTGATAATTTATTTACAAATATTTTCTAGGGCAGACCAGGGCTTTTGGCACTGCTCGGTTGCTACGCAGTATTAGACCAGCAGAGTTCATTACTTCACGCTCCAAACCGGACACCGTGGACCTGCATGTATCCAGTGGCAGTACAGTTGTCACTCCTGTCTGAACCTCAAATATTCAACTGTCTCTCTCTCTCGTTCTCTCTTTCCCTCTCACTCTTTCACCAACTCCCTTTCTTTTCTCTCAATCTTTTGCTTTCTCACCAGGGATCACCACACAGAGAAGAGGTGGGACGAGGAACACTGCTGGTGTTAACCTGGATATTATCCATCAACAACAGAGCTGCTGATGTCCATATAAAAAGCTATACATTTCTGAGAAGGAAAAAAAAAATAAAAAAATTGGGTGGTCATCGTTGTGGCTGGTCACTGAGATTCTGAGATATGGCTTCTAGCCTAACAAGTGCGGGCGTGGTGTGGGCCCTGCTCTCCTTCCTGTGTGCGGCGGCCTCTTGCGTGGGTTTCTTCATGCCCTACTGGCTCCTAGGGTCCCAGATGGGTAAACCGGTCTCCTTTGGGACCTTCCGGAGGTGCTCGTACCCGGTGCGTGATGAGGCTCGCCAGGCCACGGTGATGCTGGAGCAGTGTGGACGCTACGCCTCGTTCCAGGGCATCCCTAGTCTGGAATGGAGGATTTGTACGGTGATAATCGGGTTGGGCTGTGGCCTGTTGCTCCTGGTGGCACTCACGGCCCTCATGGGATTCTGTTTGTCTGATCTCATCTCTAGGACCATTGGACGTGTGGCTGGGGGCATCCAGTTTTTTGGGGGTAAGTTAAAATCATCAAGTCACAGCCTGCTGTTGCTTTTTTAAGTGATTTGAAAATTGGATAGTGATGGCACGATGGATGGATTGGTGGAGGAATGGGTGGGTGGGTGGGTGGGTCGGGGATAGATGGATGGATGAAGGCAGGTTAAATTTCTCCAAATAGTTTTAAAAAAATATTTTAAATGTAAAAAGACTGGAATTCATCAAACTAGTAGTTAAGTACATGTACAAAATGTTCATCTTTCCCTAAAAGCATGATGGTCATTACTTTTTTTTACATGAAAGGGGAGGTTAACTTGGCCCCACAGACAATCAATCTGAGGTTAACTTAAATTTCAGTCATGGGATTTTTTTGTTTTGCTGAAAGAATGAGTACCCTCTTAGAATTAGTGTTGAAGATCTCCAGGGATTCTTGAGTCAAGGAGCCATTGCCAGTTAATGGTTCATAGTTGCACCTTCAGTTAGTTGAGGGGTTCTCGGTGGATCCTTTAATGGTTCAATGTAGCAATGGGTTTCTGATATTTGATATGTTAGCTGTTAGGTCAAATATACTGTTCATGCTTCCTACTGCTAAGTTTACACCTTAACTATTACAGTGAAATATTTTGCCCAGGAAGTTGTCTAGGAGGAATTGGATTTGTAGTTGGCCAATAATTTTTTGGTAGGCTTCTACAATACCCTCCTTCCATCTATAGCATTTCTTAGCAGCATGCAGTTTGTTCTGCTTTGATGCTTCATAAGTATTGCTCTGTTCAAGTAGATTGTGATTATTATAGTTTATATATTTATTATTATATAGTATTGTGGTCTGATAGGGGTGTTCGTTGGCTAAATGTGAACGCCCTGAGACGGAGTTGTGGTCGGTGATAATGTAGTCTACAGTACTAAGGCAAAGAGATGAGCTATAGGTGTACCTACCGTAGGAGTCCCCTCGACGCCTACCATTGACTATCTACAGACCCATCGTGCGACAGAGCTGCAGGAGTTGTGACAGTTTTTATTTTTTCATAGTTGTGACATATTGGGGAGGAAATGCTGTCACCTCGCAGGTAGGTTTCTATCCCCCTGTGTACTGAGTGTCAGGTTCTTGTCCAGTTTTTGCAGTTAGATCACCACAGACTGGTACATGTCCCTGGGCCTGGAGATAGTTGATCTCCCCTCTAGGCTGTAGAAACTGTCGTCATTAAAGTATAGGGATTATATTGGGGGGGTATAGGTAGCACTCTCTCTCTCTGATCCTGTGAAAAGCCTGCTGAAAATAAAGGTCTGAGGTTTCCCTTCACATTACTGTTCCAGACTTGTACAGGTTGACCGTCTGTCTCGGTGTCCTCAATGTCCAGTATTCTGGGTTAATACCCTCTCTCTTGACAGAGGGTAACTGTACTTTATGGCCTCTGCATAGTGGTGTGAGGCCTCTTCCTTTGGGAGGGGGAAGCAGGCTTTTGGTGCTCTGCTGCCATTATTGTATTCAAGGAAATTCACACCTCTCACTTCACACCTCAGTGAAAATTGAAGTTGCTGCTGGGAGACTGTCATCCTAAATTCTGTTCTCTGGTCTTTTCTAAATTCTATTCTATGGTCCATGCACTGGTTCTTACATGCCAGTGATGTGCGTTGAGGCCAGATTTACTCACAAAAACACTCCGAGTAGCTCTAAAAAGTCAATTTTATTCTATGCAAATGACAGCCTATGCATTATAGCATATAGCCTGCCTGATTGGGCATTTTTTTCAGGATGAATCAGCTAAGAAACATGCTAATATAAGGATTTCTAGTTGTTTGAAAATTAGGTTGGGAGTAAACTGTCGTTTTTCTTCCACAAGAAGAAACCTATCCACCTCATTTTTAAACGCTTTTAAAGCAAGGAAGTGAAACACGAAAACTATGGATACAACTTCCTCCGCTATCTCGCTGATAATGCAACAAGAAATCCCTATATTAGCATGTTTTTGTTTGCTGATACATCCTGAACAAATACACCATATTACTGGCCTGCTAATGTGCCTTGACCTTGTAGGCTACAAACAATAATAACATTCTTCAGTACAATGTGTTATTGTAACCTAGGTAGGATACATTTCTTGGGAATAAAAACCTGGAACAATAGGGTAGCTTTTCAGCTGGTACCTGGGGACCGGGAGGGAGCGCGCTCAGCGCAGCCTCGGGAGTGCACATAGTGTAGGCTAGCTATGATTTCCTTATCTGATAAAAAAATATTAATCATTTCACTGTTTAAAATAGACTGGATATATTCACTGCAGTATTAAGCCTAACATTGAGCTTGTAAATTATGGTCTTATATGCACACGCTTCTAGGCTATAAGGCTACATCTCGAGCCTGTCTTTTGTTCTGTTGCGCAATTACGCACATGGCCCCTCCGCTGACCCAGTTATTCCTCTTAAGTCTTTTGGAGTTCCAGGAAAATGCTAAAATTTGTTGGACACTTATTTAGACGTATTTTCTTTTAGTCTACTAATAGCCTATTGGACGAGAGATGCGCACTTCCTCTTGCTTGCTGAACGTAATATAGTCTACAGCATTAAGAACGGGCAGGGAGTTGGAAAGGAGAAGCCCTTATTTTCCTATAAGTCAATCTTAACACTGGGCTACAATCAGACAGAATACATCATACGAGTGGCCTGTTAATGTACCTTTCTGAACCTTTTTTTTTTAAATGTCGAGAATAGACCCAAACTGATTAAAGTGGTTGCATAATCAGGCCTAGGTTGTCGGCCTATAGTTATTTCGGCATGATACAAAACAGGACCTTTGAGAGGCTACTCAAATTAGCCTATATCACTGCATTATACAGCCTATGGACAACAATTGCGTACTCACTTGATAACAATAATACATTCATCATTGTTATAACCCAGATTTTTAAAAAACGTAGCCCTTGGTCTAATCAATAGTAGAGCT